>NW_028297110.1:7047426-7203676 GCF_055798465.1 Pogonomyrmex barbatus | reverse complement strand
TTCTTTCTCGCCCTTTACCGGTGTACGAAGCATAAGAAATAGCTATAGCGCGAATATGACGCGGGTCGGTAGGATGTGTCGAAATTTTCGACTCCTCCGATTAACGCAATCCCACCGCTGTCACCAGAAATATGTTACGTCGCAGGCGGTGGCGAGATTGCCAAGCAAATCGCCACGTGGCACTGGACTAAGGCGGGAATACGCTCGCCTCTCGGCGACGCTGCCAGCGATCGTGCGGCAAATCGCCAGCAGCGGTTCGGAAGAGTTAAGGAATTAAGGAGTACGAAACCCTGATTATGTTACGTCAAAACCGCGGGAACCTCTCCGATAACCTCAGCGGCAAATTATTGAGCTCTCGAAGAATTTCAGAGAATTACACGGCTAACCTTGCGTTTAACCAGACGTCGGGTGATTATTAGACTGTAAGCGGATCAGTGCAACAGAGAAATTGGTTAGCCGGCGCGATAAAATGCCGTCGGGAGCGGGATTCGTCTCGTCGAGGTAATATCGTCCGCAGATGTTCTCTATAGCGTTGCCTAATTCCCTGAGCACTTCTAGAGACACGGTAAAAACTTCGGTGCAGTCAGGGCAAAGCTCAATGTCGCGGACTATTACAAGACGCACGGCAGCAATCGCAATGATCCCGGGCGGAAGTATACTGTTACGTCGCAGGCGGTGGCGAGATTGCCAAAGCAAATCGCCACGTGGCACTGGACCAAGGCGGGAATACGCTCGCCTCTCGGCGACGCTGCCAGCGATCGAGCGGCAAATCGCCAACAGCGGTTCGGAAGAATTAAGGAATTAAGGAATTAAGGAGTACGAAACCCTGATTATACTGCTCAAATCCGCGGGAACCTCTCCGATAATGTCAGCGGCGAATTATTAAGTTCTCAGGAAATTTCAGTGAATTACACGGCTAACGTTGCGTTTAACCAGACGTTGGGCGATTATTAGACTGTAAGCGGATCAGTGCAACAGAGAAGTTGGTTAGCCGGCGCGATAGGATGCCGTCGGGAGCGGGATTGGTCTCGTCGAGGTAGTATCGCCCGCAGATGTTCTCTATAGCGTTGCCTAATTCCCTGAGCACTTCTAGAGACACAGTAAAAACTTCGGTGCAGTCAGGGCAGAGCTCAATGTCGCGGACTATTACAAGACTAGCGCGGCAGCAATCGCAATGATCCCGGGCGGAAGTATACCCGAACTGGAACGCGTGGGCCAATTCAAGACGATACGTAAGAGTTCCCTCTGGTATTTCCTCCTTACATCGAAAGCAAAGATATTCGGCACTATTAGGGAGTAACTCGGCGATAGCGTCGTCCACGCGTCGATATCCGAACGTGGTAAGGCAACGCACCGTGCTCCTACGGTATCTGTATACGGCGGCCGGGTGAGTGCGCGAATCTCATGGCTCGAGAAAGCAAGGCGGGCACATTACGTCAAATAACGGGAATTAATATTACGCGGCGAATATTCAATATTAAAATGATATTACGAAACTGGAATATTTCCGTGCGTAGCGATAAACCGGCTCAAAACCCTACATGCCTTAGGAGAAAGTGGCAAGGGCGGCAAAAAAGGGTCGGTCGTAAAACCCTTCCGGTCGGGCGATGCAACTATGCGACGGTCGGTCGACGCGAACAAAACGAGTGACGCAACCCGAAAGAATCTTGAACGCGAGTACTCTTATATTCATTCACGTCTAATTCCTTTATACTCTATATTTTACTGAAACGTATGCAAGATGGGAACGCGAAAGCAACCGGGAATAAAACTTGATGTATGATTTTCACCTACCTTTCGGTGTCCGCTCTGCGCAGATACTCCTCGAGGGAGATGCGTGGTCCGAAACTGCTTCCCTGGTAAGCTGCTACGGGGGTGGACGGGGCCGGTAAGGCGCTCCAGAGGCGGTCGTGCACGAGAAGTTCGTACTCGCCGTCGTAACTCACTTCCTCGCCGATGATCGCGTTATGATCGTAAATCGCGGCCACGTGGAGGTCGTATTCAAGCCGCCGAAGTGCGTTGTTACGACCCGCGCGATTCCTCCGTGCTTTAGGCATTCGGCAGAGGCTCCAGGCGTATATTGTATTTAATTAAAAGATTAGAATTACCGCGTGCTCGAAGTCCAATGTTTCCTTCGTGGTAAGTGCGGATAACGCACAACACCTTGCCCCCGGAAACGATTGGAATTCTCGCTTTAACTGCTAATTATTCGGTAAAATAAGGTTTGAGTTGTTAATGCCCGTTGCCTCTTTAGCCTCGCGAACACTTCCGATTTCTCGCGGCGATAGGAAGGATGATGCAATGAATGACACGTGGCGAATACACTGTACTTACTATATTCAAATATTCATGAATCGAATTACACTCGCGTAACACTTGGTTAAATTTAGAGCAATACAAAATTTAGAATACAAATGATCACTTAATTAACTTAACTAGATTGAGACGAAATAGAATTGACTTAAAATTAGAATTGGAATTGGGATTGGATTTGGATTGACACTCGCACGATGTGTACTACTCGACGGCGCGTACAAGAGTGAACGAGCATGGCCGCGCGTTGTAACGCGTGCCTGCGGCGGCGCTGTTGCGCAACGTGGCGGTAGCGTGGGTACGCCAACGCACGTGGCGCAAGATGGCGGATGGCGTGGGCACGCCAAAGCACGCGGCGCAAGATGGCGGATGGCGTGGGTACGCCAAAGCACGTGGCGCTCGCGACGGTCATAGCCTATAAAGCTAGACCAGACGCACATATCTATAATGGTCGTTGGTCGGCCAATCAGCGCGCGGCTGACTGGAGATGATGCGCAACAGCAACGCGAGCCTTATTGTAGTATTAATAATTTTACAATTATTTAGGTTCATTGTTAGCGTGATTTATTTATTATTATTATTTAATTTTATTACTTATATTTATTACAGTGTATATTCACTGGCGGTAAGGCGCAACGCGCGATATGTCAACGGCAGGAGAGCCGGTTGTTGCCAACTTTGGCTTGAATAGTGGCGCTTCTGCGCAGGTGGGAAAAGGGGAAGGAAAAGAAATTTTTACGTTGGCTCTCCTGACGTTACAATACCCAAACTGGAACGCGTGGGCCAATTCAAGACGATACGTAAGAGTTCCCTCCGGTATTTCTTCCTTGCATCGAAAGCAAAGATATTCGGCACTATTAGGGAATAACTCGGCGATAGCGTCGTCCACGCGTCGATACCCGAACGTGGTAAGGCAACGCACCGTGCTCCTACGATATCTGTATACGGCGGCCGGGTGAGTGCGCGAATCTCGTGGCTCGAGAAAACAAGGCGGGCACATTACGTCGAATAACGGGAGATAATATTACGCGGCGAATATTCAATGTTAAAATAGTATTTCGAAACTGGAATATTTCCGTGCGCAACGATAAAGCGGCTCAAAACCCTACATGCCTTAGGAGAAAGTGGCAAGGGCGGCAAAAAAAAAAGGGTCGGTCGTAAAACCCTTCCGGTCGAGTGATGCAACCATGCGACGGTCGGTCGACGCGAACAAAGCGAATGACGCAACCCGAAAGAATCCTGAGCGCGAGTACTCTTATATTCGTTCACGTCTAATTTCTTTATATCTCTATATTTTACTGATGTAAACGTATGCACGATGGGAAACGCGAAAGCAACCGGGAATAAAACTCGATGTATGATTCTCACCTACCTTTCGGTGTTCGCTCTGCGCAGATACTCCTCGAGGGAAATGCGTGGTCCAAAACTGCTTTCCTGGTAAGCTGCTACGGGCGCGGATGGGGCTGGTAAGGCGCTCCAGAGGCGGTCGTGCACGAGGAGTTCGTACTCGCCGTCGTAACTTACTTCCTCGCCGATGATCGCGTTATGGTCGTAAATCACGGCCACGTGGAGGTCGTACTCAAGTCGCCGAAGTGTGTTGTTACGACCCGCGCGATTCTTCCGTGCCTTAGGCATTCGGCAGAGGCTCTAGGCGTATATTGTATTTAGTTAAAAGATTAGAGTAAGGATATTGCATTCGGCTGCGAGCCAATTACGCATTATGGTTCGGCGTCGCGTTGGAATGCATGAGCTACCGCGTGCTCGAAGTCCAATGTTTCCTTTGTGGTAAGTGCGGATAACGCACAACACCTTGCTCCCAGAAACGATCGGAATTCTTGCTTTAGTTGTTAATTGTTCGGTAAAAGAAGACTTGAATTTATGATCGACGCCCGTTGCCTCTTTAGCCTCGCGAACACATCCGTTTATCGGAATCTCGGAGAGGAATGAAATAATGAAGAACACGTGGCGTTAAATAGAAATCGTTATATTTAGATATTACTGAATTTACACTCACGGAATATTAACACTATATACATCAACTAGAGTTTGAACTATTAATAGGATTCGAATTAAAACTAGAGATTGAAACAATTTGCACTAAGTCTAGAAATTGAAAACACGCTTATACTGGAACGAGACGACGCTCCCGCGGTGTTTACTAGTCGACGACGCGCACAAGAGTGAACGAGCATGGCCGCGCGTTGTAACGCGTGCCTGCGGCGGCGCTGTTGCGCAACGTGGCGGTAGCGTGGGTACGCCAACGCACGTGGCGCCAGATGGCGGATGGCGTGGGCACGCCAAAGCACGTGGCGCAAGATGGCGGATGGCGTGGGTACGATAAAGCACGTGGTGCAAGATGGCGGATGGCGTGGGTACGCCAACACACGTGGCGCTCGCGGCGGTCATAGCCTATAAAGCTAGACTAGACGCATATATCTATAATGGTCGTTTGGTCGGCCAATCAGCGCGCGGCTGACTGGAGATGATGCGCAACAGCAACGCGATCTCTTATTGTAGTATTAATAATTTTACAATTAATTAGATTCATTGTTAGCATGATTTTATTTATTATTATTATTTAATTTTATTACTTATATTCATTATAGTGTATATTTACTGGCGGTAAGGCGCAACACGTGATATGTCGACGGCAGGAGAGCCGGCTGTTGCCAACTTTGGCGGCTTGAATAGTGGCGCTTCTGCGCAGGTGGGATAAAAGGGGAAGGAAAAAATTTTACGTTGGCTCTCCTGACGTTACAATGGACACTGGGTTCCTGAAGGCAGATTCACTTTACTTATCGATCTTTTAAAAGGCATCGTGAACGTGCGTAGAGTTATTTCGATGGCTGTTTGCACCACGACGTTCTCCCAAGTTCCGTAGCCGTCCGTATATTGCGTGCCTGCGCAGCGACCATCAGTAAAGGCTTGTCCTGCCAGCGTTACGCTGCGATGGTTGGTGGCGTTATTTATTAGCCAGTCCACGAAAGCGGTGCCAATGGCCAAGGATCCGGTTTCGTGATTCTTTTGGCAGTTGTATGCTCCGATTTCTTTTACATATTGTTTTCGACCCTCGGTTACTATTGAGACATGTGAGTGCATTCCGCAGTAATATATTGTTCGGTCGATCTTAACCTTGCACTGGTATGCAGAGATTGTCTCGTATTCGGCCGTCTGAAGTAGTTGTATATGAATAGATGTTTTGACTGGTTCGATATCTTCCACGTCGCAGTCTCCTACGTCTAGGAGGGAGAGAGTAGTAATGTTGAGTCCCGTTCCGCCACAGTCATATCCTGTGAAGCCGTAGACTGTTGCTGGTAAGAAGATGCAGGCGATGGTAACGATTATCGACATGTTGATTTGTCTGTCGGTAACTGACTAAAGCACACTCCTTACTCCTCGAAATGCCGTCTGGTGGGGAGTCAGTTGTGGTGGGGCTCCGATTCCCCGGTCGCTTTAACTTATCTATGTGTACAACGCGCGTTTTTCCTGATTTTAACGCAATTCTTACATTATTATTTTTGAAAATCTCTAATATTTTATGCGGGCCAGAATACTGGTCGGACGTTTATTCTTCCTTGGTTCGTTAAGTAAATATACCTGATCGCCTATACAAAAGTTTCTCTGCACCGTTCGCTTGTCGTAATATTTCTTAGATTTTATTTTAGCGTTTATCAAATTACGTCTGGCCATTGCCTGAGCCTCGGAAATTCTATTATATAGAATGGTTAGGCTCCGTTAGGTAACGCGTATAACTTTCGTTTTCGTCGTCGTCTGGCGTCGGTTCGCTAGTAGGGGTCCTTGCCAACCTACCATAAACTAACTCATGGGGAGTGAATAATGTCCCTTCGTGTACGCTGGTGTTATATGAGAAGCTTGCTAGCCTAAGATGACAGTCCCAGTCGCTGTGTTTATTCACAAATTGCTTTAAGTATTCCCATAGAACTTGATGGGAGCGCTCTATAGAACCGTTCGATTGCGGTCGATACGCTGTGGTTTTGTAATGTTTTATCCGGAATTTCCGTGCAATATTTCGCATTAGATTATTAAGGAAATGTGTCCCCTGGTCTGTCAATAGAGCTTTCGGAGCACCGTGAATACATATGAACTCATTCGTAAATGCTTCGGCTACGTCGATTGCCGCGGGATTTTTTAAAGGAACGGCTATTGAATATTTCGTCAACAAATCTTGAATAGTTAAAATATAAGAGTTTCCGGCGGAGGTTGTCGGCAACGGTCCCATGATATCCATAGACACCTTATCGAACGCCCTATCGGGTGTATCCGTTAAAATCATTGGTTGTCTCGGTTTTATTCGGACTAGTTTTTTAATATGGCATTCCTGACAGTTATTTATTACGTTCTGTATATCTCGTTTCATGCCGGGCCACTGATATCTCGTTTTTAATCGATTGTACGTTTTAGTTATGCCTTTGTGTCCGCCCATTGCAGAGGCGTGGCACTCTTTAATTATTTCGTCGCGGTTTTCGCTATTAGGTATACTGGTTAAGTTATTACAAATTGTGATTTTCGTTCCTTAGTCCCAGAAGGTATCCCTGAGCATTCTATATATTGTTCGCCATTCTATCGTGCCTACGTTACTTTTACAAATCGATAATGTCGCTAAGTCTAATTCTCGAGTTGCATCGACTAACGAGCCTATTGCAGTTCGAAGGGCTTGCATTTCTGTTAGCGCGGAGATTCCCTTTCCTTGTTCAATTACCATGGCGATTATGTAACGTTTTTTGTCGCGTGTTACCTTTACTTTTCCTATCGATAATTCATTCATGGCAGGATATCTGTTACTTTCTTTTAGATCGAATGCTCCTTTGTCTAGGGGATCACCGGTTTGAGATACGAATATCGCTAAATTATCTTTTCTCCAAGACAAACGTTCGTTCGTTTCGTTTAAAAATCGTCTCTTAAGTTCAAAAGGGGTATTGACTCTGTCTACAAGCGGTTCATTTTCGGAGCCGTCGTCGGAGTCGGTCTCGTCATGGTCGTCATTGTCTGAATCTAGTTCCGTGCTCTCTTTATCGCTCTGTGGAATGTCGGCATGTGATCCGTTCGACTCTTGAGCGTTATCTTTGTTTATGTTACTGAAGAGGGATTCGTCTGAATCGTCGCTGAGCGGTGTCGCATGTTTCTGTGGTCGAACTGGGAAAATCGGGTTACGGGAGAGTGCGTCAGCGTTGGCATTTATCTTTCCTGCTTTATAGATTACTTCATATTCGTATTCAGCTAATTTAAGACGCCATCGAATTAAACGTGAGGTCGGATCATTTACCGAGTGAAGCCAGGTTAATGGTTTATGATCCGTAACTAATTTGAATTTTTGCCCATATAAGTAAGGGCGGAAATGATTTACGCAGTATACTATTGCCAATAGCTCCTTCTCGATAGTTGAATAATTTTGTTCGGCGGTGTTCAGTATACGCGATGCATAAGCTATGGATAGATCTTTTCCTATTTCGCCTTGACTGAGTACGCCTCCTACAGCGCTTTTGGAAGCATCGGTCGTGACAATGAATGGACGCGTGAAATCGGGGTATTGTAGTAACGGTTCGGTACACAGGGCTGTTTTAAAATAATCAAAAGCGCGTTCCTGTGATTCCAGCCATTGGAAAGGTGTGTCTTTTTTCAATAATTGAGTGAGCGGTTTCGCGACCTTAGAAAAGTCAGGGATAAATCGCCTGTAATAGCCGGCGAGGCCTAAGAATTGTTTAATGTTTTTAACGTTGGCTGGTCGCGGAAATCTTTCTACTGCCTTTGTTTTCTCGGGGTCAGGACGTACCCCGTCTTTTGTGATTACGTGTCCGAGGTATGTTACCTCTTTCCGCAAAAATTCACACTTGTCTGGCTGCAATCGCAGTTTCGCGGCTCGCAGTCTATTCGCCAACTTATTAAATTTCGCTTCGTGTTCCTTCAGGGAACTAGCATATATTACGATATCATCGAGGTAAACAAATAATTCTATTTCTTGGAGTCCGGTCAGCACTTGATCCATAAGCCTTTGGAAAGTCGCGGGAGCGTTTTTTAATCCAAACGGCATTCGTTTGAAATGGTAGTGCCCATAGGGCGTAGAAAAGGCTGTTTTCGGTGCATCGGCTTCGTGCATGGGAATCTGGTGGAAACGGGATGCCAAGTCGAATATACTGTTACGTCGCAGGCGAGACGTGCTACGCGTGGAGCGAGTCTGCTCGCACTGGGCTGCGTGTTGGTTTTTTTGCAAAATAACTTGACCGGATTACTGATATAAATTGCGGTTGTATAATCCGTATAGAAAAGTCGATAGTCTCCTGGAAAAGACGATATCATGCGGTCCTATCTCTGCGTCTACGTCAATGACGGTAGGATTCGGTAAATCGTAAAAAGAAGTACTTTCTTCGCGTAAATATTCCAGAAATGCCACGAATGCCTCGAAGCAGGGATCGCAGTCGGTTACCTCGCGCCAAATAGCCAATCCAGTGCCGCAAGAATTGCAAAGCCTTTCTTCTCGAGTAGTCCCAACGTTAATATAATGTCTTAAGATAGCGGTGAATTGTTGATCGAAATTATACTGGGATTTACACTCTAGGCATATAAGACTGGCGGAATTTGTATCGATAGCTATACCGACAAGACCATAACCGAATTCGACTACACACCGAGAGATACTTATTTGGTCGTTAAAGACGGCGGCTGGATGTGTTCTTTCCTGACGCGAGCTTTCCGATCGTCCTCTGCACATAACGCGTTTCACGAACAAGAAATGAAAATTCACTTACCTTTCGTTGGCCCGGTTCCTGGATTCGGGCTTCCGATTCTCGTTGTCGGCCTGGCGGGTCTCGGGATGCACACTAGGATGCGGCGTTGCTGGATTCGGAGGACTTGGAGCCCACAGGCTGTTCTCGAAATACGCTTCGTATTCCGGCTGGTAGGTTTCTTCACACCCGAGCAGTTCACTCAAATCACCGGTGAGCGCGGATTTAATTTCGTATAAGGCGCGGCGAATTGCACGCTGACGTCCGGCACGGTTTTTACGATTCTTAGGCATCGGGAGTGACCATGAAGGGAAAATACTACTTCCCTTACAAGTTACGAGTATTAAATTGAACTTTCTAACGCGATGACAATCTGTAACCCTCTGTGGAGAGTAGTGCGGGTGGACGCACAACTTGCTAGCCAAGAGGCGGGACAGGTTATCAGATATTTCGTAATTTGACGATTTAAAAGTGCGTGAGAAGCGATACCTCTCTTGGGGGTAGTGCGGGTGGACGCACAACCTGCTAACCAAGAGACCAAGCACGGCCTCCCTGGACGCTTGCGTTTGATTGAATTTCGCGTGGTCACACTACCTCGCGAACTCTGTCGATTGTACGTTTCGCTAGGAGGGGTGGAAGGGTTAGGATTTATTAATTATTTAACACTGATCACTTTTCACTTATATATATATATATATTGTAGAATATTCAGATACAAGATTAATACAGAGATTGATTAAATTGTAAACGCTTTTACAGTTAAGTTTAAATTGAATGATGTTAATAAAATTGAATTGATTCGAATTTATTTCTTAACACTAGAATTGGAATTGATTTGAGTTAACACTTAGAATTGGAATTGATTCGAAATTATTCTCTTAGCACTAGAATTGGAATTAGTTTGAAGTTATTTCCTACTACTAGAATTGGAATTGATTTCTCTTAACACTAGAAATTGAATTGGAAGAGGGAGTTCACGGACTGGAGGTCCTCTCCAGTCGTATTCGCGGGATGAACTGAACGCAGTCGGCCGTGCACTGATGTGCTTCGATTCGGCGGCTCGAAACTGCGGCGACGCTATGGTGGGGTGCGCGCCCAATGTGGGAAGCGCTGGCGGTGGGAGTGCGACGCTCGCGTGGGAGGCCAGAGAGTTGTCCTGGTGGGGCTCGCGGTGGCCTAGGGACGTATCACGTCTATTCCTTGTTCCGTGCTATACAAAAGTTATCTCTATAAATTTGAAAAGAGTAACATTTTTACCATAGGGCATAAAATTATTAATTTATTCGTTTATTCTGACGCGACAGACGTGACAATTCTAATAGTCATGTATATCCCAATCATTCCGGCGCTGATGTTACTAAAAATGAGAAACCGATCCCAAAAATTTTCCCAGGCAGATGTAGCTATTTTTTCTATGGATGCTTCGTCTAATAAATTAGAAAATGATCCTCCGTTTACAGAGCCAGGTTGCCCTAGCATTCCTCGGGCTATGGTATTAAGTACTGCAGGCCGTTCTGCAGGAAACATTATATGATCCCGAAGATCCTGTAAATCCTTTTCCGTGTATATCCCGCTTGTGGCGAGTGCTCCAGGATTAATATACTTCCAAGTTAATTTGGTGGTTAGTTTTATGATGATTGGGGGTAGTGATTCGATTGGTTTGGGTGTGAATTTGTACCACGAATCTCCTAGTAGATACATGGCGGATGCGAGTTTATTACAATTTACCTCAGTTCCTTGTTGTAATAGAATGTGTGTTTGAGGGGTTAAAAATTGTGTTTGATTGTCTCGTATTACTTGTAATTGATCGTAGCATTTGTCAGTTTGAGCAATTTTTACTTCAACTGGTACGCACTTTATTATGTGTATTACCTCTCCGGCTCGTAGGGCCATATATCCTGGTCCCTTCATTAGATGATAGGCGAAAACATCTGGTGACTGAGTAGCTATAGCTAAAGCATTCTTTAGCATTTTTTGCTCGAGGTTACATTGTTGCAGGAGAACATTTCGGTATAACTGGCTTATTTATGTACGGACATTACGGCCTTTCTACGTATACGAATTTGGAATTTACATAGGTGAATATATCGAAATTATAAGCGCGGTTTTCCGTCTTTTTGAAAACTTTATTATCAGGGGTTGTTATAAAAATGAATAATTTGGGATGTTCTGTTCGGGTAAGCGTATATCCGCATTTTGAGATAGTTCCCTTGCTGGTTAAGGCGAAAACCATGTCATCCGCAACCAGGGCATAGATTTCCATGGGTTGATCGTCCAGTTGGTCGATTATTTTTCCTGCGACTCCTTCATATAATAAGCCATAATTACTAAGTTGACAATCGTTTTCGGGTAATGCATTCCAGAATGTATCTCCTCCTTCTAGATCGATACACCGAGTAGCAGTGAGTTCACAGGTTACTCCTGAACGGAGTATAATCCTATTGGTATCTCTTTTACTTTGGCTGTATAATCTTGTAAGGTGATCTTTATAGTCGCGAGAACGGTGACCATGTCTGTCCATGTTCCATAAGGGTCTGAATACGTTCCCCCATGACATGTTCCATCGGCATCTAATTGTCCCGCCAACGTTACAGGTGGTACCGCCTGGTGATCGTTTTAATTAGGAAGAATGCCTATAATAAGCGTTGCTCCTAGATGGTAGTGACCAAACACATGTATATTTATGCATGCTCCTTGGGATATTTCTTGTATGTATGAATATTTGCCATTGGGAACATCCATAGAGTGAGAAAACATTCCACATTTTCTGATTAGTCTATCAATTTCGATTTTACATTGATGTACCTTTATGCTTTTATTAAATTCACTTGAAGTAATTGCAGATAGACTCTGGCCTTCTTTAGAGTCTGCGGCGGAATGTCGCATTCCTCGATGTTCAAGAGCGATAATGTAGTTAAATTGGCCTGCGGTGATCCACAGTCATAGCCTATTATTCCGTGAGCTTTCCGAATCCAAATGAATGTTATCATTATGGCGATCCTTCCGATCATCTGAAAATTTAATTATTCGAGGTTGGCTTGATATGAGAAATCCTTAAACGATTGGGATGAACTACGCGACTGTTTTTCTTAATTTTAATTCTAACGTTATTTCGATTTAATATTTCTAAGACTTCATGCGGGCCTGTGTATTGGTCTCCAAATTTTCCTGGTTTGGGCCCTTTCTGCAAGAATACGTAATCCCCTGGTTTGAAAGTTTGTGGTTTAATCTTCTTGTCGTAATATTTCTTTGATTTGATTTTTGCTTCGACAATATTTTCGCGAGCGTTTGCTTGTATGGTGTGAAGCTGAGTAACTAGATTTATTAAATATCCATCATAATTTGTCAGTTTATCTTCTGGAGCTAAAGGTTCGCTAGACGGTATTCTTGCTATTTTCCCGAAAACTAATTCGTATGGGGTATGTTTAGTTGCTTCGTGTACACTGGTATTATAGTTGAATGTAGCGAGACCGATCCACCTGTCCCACTGTTTTCCTTCAGTTGCATATTGTTTTAAATATTCACCAAGTGCATGATGGGATCTTTCTAACGAACCATTGGATTGCGGATGAAAGGCAGTAGTGCGCAGTTTGCGAATCTTGAATATTTTAGCGAGTTTTTTCATTAGATCGCTAAGAAAGTTTCTTCCTTGATCAGTCAATATTGCTTTTGGTGCTCCTAGTATACAAATAAATTTATCAACAAATGCTTCCGCAATTGTCTCAGAGGTTTGATTTGGCAATGGTATTGCCATGCAAAACTTAGTTAGTTGATCCTGCAAGGTTAGAATATATTCGTTTCCTTGTTCGGTTTTAGGTAACGGACCTACAATATCCATGGCTACCTTATCAAAGGCGGATCCTGGTGTATCAGTAATGATCATAGGCTGTTTAGTTTTGACTCGTACTAATTTTTTTAATTGGCATTGCAGGCATTGTTGTATGTATTTTTGCACATCTGATTTTAAGTCTTCCCAATAATAATTGTGTTTAATTCTATTGTATGTTTTAGTAACACCTCGGTGACCTCCTGTGGGCGCACAGTGTATCTCACTGATTATACTTGGGCGGAGATCTTTTGGGGGATATTGTAACGTCAGGAGAGCCAACGTAAAAATTTCTTTTCCTTCCCCTTTTCCCACCTGCGCAGAAGCGCCACTATTCAAGCCAAAGTTGGCAACAACCGGCTCTCCTGCCGTTGACATATCACGCGTTGCGCCTTACCGCCAGTGAATATACACTGTAATAAATATAAGTAATAAAATTAAATAATAATAATAAATAAATCATGCTAACAATGAACCTAAATAATTGTAAAATTATTAATACTACAATAAGGCTCGCGTTGCTGTTGCGCATCATCTCCAGTCAGCCGCGCGCTGATTGGCCGACCAACGACCATTATAGATATGTGCGTCTGGTCTAGCTTTATAGGCTATGACCGTCGCGAGCGCCACGTGCTTTGGCGTACCCACGCCATCCGCCATCTTGCGCCACGTGCTTTGGCGTACCCACGCCATCCGCCATCTTGCGCCACGTGCTTTGGCGTGCCCACGCCATCCGCCATCTTGCGCCACGTGCGTTGGCGTACCCACGCTACCGCCACGTTGCGCAACAGCGCCGCCGCAGGCACGCGTTACAACGCGCGGCCATGCTCGTTCACTCTTGTACGCGCCGTCGAGTAGTACACATCGTGCGAGTGTCAATCCAAATCCAATCCCAATTCCAATTCTAATTTTAAGTCAATTCTATTTCGTCTCAATCTAGTTAAGTTAATTAAGTGATCATTTGTATTCTAAATTTTGTATTGCTCTAAATTTAACCAAGTGCTACGCGAGTGTAATTCGATTCATGAATATTTGAATATAGTAAGTACAGTGTATTCGCCACGTGTCATTCATTGCATCATCCTTCCTATCGCCGCGAGAAATCGGAAGTGTTCGCGAGGCTAAAGAGGCAACGGGCATTAACAACTCAAACTTTATTTTACCGAATAATTAGCAGTTAAAGCGAGAATTCCAATCGTTTCCGGGGGCAAGGTGTTGTGCGTTATCCGCACTTACCACGAAGGAAACATTGGACTTCGAGCACGCGGTAATTCTAATCTTTTAATTAAATACAATATACGCCTGGAGCCTCTGCCGAATGCCTAAAGCACGGAGGAATCGCGCGGGTCGTAACAACGCACTTCGGCGGCTTGAATACGACCTCCACGTGGCCGCGATTTACGATCATAACGCGATCATCGGCGAGGAAGTGAGTTACGACGGCGAGTACGAACTTCTCGTGCACGACCGCCTCTGGAGCGCCTTACCGGCCCCGTCCACCCCCGTAGCAGCTTACCAGGGAAGCAGTTTCGGACCACGCATCTCCCTCGAGGAGTATCTGCGCAGAGCGGACACCGAAAGGTAGGTGAAAATCATACATCAAGTTTTATTCCCGGTTGCTTTCGCGTTCCCATCTTGCATACGTTTCAGTAAAATATAGAGAATAAAGGAATTAGACGTGAATGAATATAAGAGTACTCGCGTTCAAGATTCTTTCGGGTTGCGTCACTCGTTTTGTTCGCGTCGACCGACCGTCGCATAGTTGCATCGCCCGACCGGAAGGGTTTTACGACCGACCCTTTTTTGCCGCCCTTGCCACTTTCTCCTAAGGCATGTAGGGTTTTGAGCCGGTTTATCGCTACGCACGGAAATATTCCAGTTTCGTAATATCATTTTAATATTGAATATTCGCCGCGTAATATTAATTCCCGTTATTTGACGTAATGTGCCCGCCTTGCTTTCTCGAGCCACGAGATTCGCGCACTCACCCGGCCGCCGTATACAGATACCGTAGGAGCACGGTGCGTTGCCTTACCACGTTCGGATATCGACGCGTGGACGACGCTATCGCCGAGTTACTCCCTAATAGTGCCGAATATCTTTGCTTTCGATGTAAGGAAGAAATACCAGAGGGAACTCTTACGTATCGTCTTGAATTGGCCCACGCGTTCCAGTTCGGGTATACTTCCGCCCGGGATCATTGCGATTGCTGCCGCGCTAGTCTTGTAATAGTCCGCGACATTGAGCTCTGCCCTGACTGCACCGAAGTTTTTACTGTGTCTCTAGAAGTGCTCAGGGAATTAGGCAACGCTATAGAGAACATCTGCGGGCGATACTACCTCGACGAGACCAATCCCGCTCCCGACGGCATCCTATCGCGCCGGCTAACCAACTTCTCTGTTGCACTGATCCGCTTACAGTCTAATAATCGCCCAACGTCTGGTTAAACGCAACGTTAGCCGTGTAATTCACTGAAATTTCCTGAGAACTTAATAATTCGCCGCTGACATTATCGGAGGGGTTCCCGCGGATTTGAGCAGTATAATCAGGGTTTCGTACTCCTTAATTCCTTAATTCCTTAATTCTTCCGAACCGCTGTTGGCGATTTGCCGCTCGATCGCTGGCAGCGTCGCCGAGAGGCGAGCGTATTCCCGCCTTGGTCCAGTGCCACGTGGCGATTTGCTTTGGCAATCTCGCCACCGCCTGCGACGTAACATATTTCTGGTGACAGCGGTGGGATACGTTAATCGGAGGAATCGAAAAATTTCGACACATCCTACCGACCCGCGTCATATTCGCGCTGTAGCTGTTTCTTATGCTTCGTACACCGGTAAAGGGCGAGAAAGAAACGGACATGACCACGCGCGCTCAAAAGGGAAAGCTCGCGAGCGACGACGCAGAGATGACCTCCGTAGACAGGCCGGGTGCCCTTAAAACTAAGTATACCGACAGCGAATTCGATGTCATGCAAGCCAACATGGCCAAGCGCGCCGCACAATTACAAGCCGACGCCGACGCATTACAACGGGAAAGAGAAGAAATTCGGGCGGAGAGCGCAGCGCTTCGAAGAGACCGCGCTGAAGCGGAACAGAGTCGAACCGCCGTGCGCGAGATGAATAATATGCTTGCTGCAATGCGCGCTGAATTGAATAACATTCGCCACGAAATCGAGACACGACGCGACCTACCACCGCGAAGCCCTAGCCTTCCCGCTGGGCAACGGTTCACGGAAACGCCCGCCCCTTTTGGCGAGCTGAATGAGTCGGGCACGGAACTCCCTCCCGCGCCGAAGATAACTTATCGCGAGGCGACCGAGTTCGTTCCAATTTTTGATGGTTATAACATCCCTTTGTCGAAATTCCTCGGAGCGTGCAGGCAAGCGCGCGACATCCTGCCGCCTCATTTCGAGAGACCCCTCACGCGTTTACTGGTAGCGAAATTGCGCGGCCACGCTCACTCAGCCGTCGCCGACGAACCGTGCGACACAGTGACACAACTGTCAGATTTATTAAATAGTGCCTTCGGCTCGATAAAAAGTGTTGCGCAATACCGCGGGGAATTGACTGCTATGCACCTCAAATCGGGAGAGCATATGCTAGATTACATCGATCGCGTCAAGGAACTCCGAGCCTTCATAAGGGACGGAGAACGTCGGGCCCACGGTACGATAGATTCCGCGACGAACCGGGAGATAGACGAACTCACCGCTTCATGTTTCTGTGAGGGTCTGCCCACCCCACTACGTTTACAACTCAAACCGGAACATTTTTACCAGCCGTTCGAGGCATTTGCCGCCGCGAAGATTATAGCCAAGCGTGATGAGATAGAACGGCAGCGTTACGGAATGCCGCCCCGTCAAGGGCTGAGCCCAAACAAACAAACCCTCAGCGCAAACCGTCGTTTCCCCGAAACAGGTGCGGGGCCTAACCTGCGCTACAGGCAGCCCGCACCGCCGGAACGACGACGCTCGCCGCCGCGACTCGACGCATACAGAGACCGCGATCGGAACTATGCACCGCGCTACCCCTCCGAGTGGGTCGAGCGCCGCGACGAAGTAAGACGAACTGCGCCGCTTTACGCGAATCGCCTAGATCGGGGGGAGGCGACAGAGGGCCGCGCGATTACGGATCGCAGCTTAACGATAAATGGTGCAGATATTGCAAAAATCGCGGCCATGAAATCGAGGAATGTCGGAAACGACAATATAATAACAGTCGCCTCAACGAACCGGGAAACGGTCGGGATCCGCCCCGTGGGTCGGACGTAGCGCGCGCGGATCCTCCAAGGAGTACGCGTCCGGTGAACGTCGTGGAGACGACCGAAGAAGCGTCAGGATCGCAATCTTAAATCCGCAAGAGTATTCACACGCCCCCACTATAACATTGTCCGCGCGTGGCTTAATCAAGGAAACTAATTTCATGGTCGACACAGGAGCGGCACCGAATCTAATAAAAGAGCGCTGCTTACATCCCGAGACTCCGGTATTCAAACGCGATACAATATACCTGACTGGAATCACCGAAGGCAGGCTGGAAACTCTCGGGTCGGCTCGTATAGAATTTATGGGCCACAAGATAACCCTACACGTGGTACCTGACCATTTCCCCATCGTCCAGGAAGGAATCCTAGGATCAGAATTCCTGCGCGATAACGCCAAAATCGATTTCGGGCGAAAACAGATAGAGTGGCAAGGAATACGCCTGCCTTTTGCCCGACGGGAAACTATCGTAATACCAGGTCGCTGCCGCGCCACGTTTTGTATGAACGTCGCGAACCCAGAAATAGCAGTCGGTTATATCCCGCGACTTAGAGTCTGCGATGGGGTATACCTCGGCGAAGCGGTCGTGACTAATCGCAACGGAAGGGCATATTCGCAAATAATCAATTCGACCGAATCCGATAAAGAAATCGCCATTCCTACTATCCAACTCAAGGAGATCGAATCAATCTCACGGGACCTCCCTAGGGAAGAGTCCTCTCTTAATTGCGGGGTTATAGGAAGTAGAATCGAATTCAGAAAGAATCTCAGCGATTCGAACGCTCCTTCGTTTAGAGCACCTCAGTCAGGTGGAGACAGAGCATGTCGGTAGGCTCATCGAAAAAAACCCAGATCTTTTCCAGCTCCCTTCCGATCACCTCGGGTACACAGACGCTACTGCTGACGCGATTACGACGACGGATAACCAACCCGTCAATACAAAGCAATATCGATTCCCGCCTATACACAAAGAGGAAATTACTAAGCAAGTAAACGAGCTACTAAAAAACGACGTAATCTGTCCCTCCAATTCCCCGTACAATTCCCCTCTGTGGATTGTTCCTAAGAAACCGGATTCGAAAGGTAATAAACGATGGCGCATGGTCATAGATTACAGAGCGCTCAACGAGAAAACAATAGGCGACGCGTACCCCCTCCCCAACATAACCGAAATCCTAGATCAACTGGGAAGCGCGAAATATTTTAGCGTTTTCGATCTAGCGTCGAGTTTCCATCAAATACCGATGCATAAGTCGGACGCGCCGAAAACGGCTTTCTCCACGCCTTTCGGGCACTATGAATTTAAACGCATGCCGTTCGGGTTAAAAAACGCCCCGGCGACCTTTCAGCGACTTATGGATCAGGTGTTGAGCGGCCTCCAAGGAACCGAGGTATTCGTGTACCTCGACGATATTGTGGTATATGCTAGCTCACTGCGAGAGCATGAAATAAAATTTAATAAGCTGGCCGAAAGATTGAGAGGCGCGAAGCTCCGCCTCCAGCCTGACAAATGCGAATTTCTGCGGAAAGAGGTCACATATCTGGGCCACGTAATCGGAGAAGACGGGGTGAAGCCTGACCCGAAAAAAATTCACGCCGTTGAAAATTTTCCGCGCCCCCATACCGCGAAAAACATTAAACAATTTCTCGGACTCGCGGGTTACTATCGGAGATTCATACCGAACTTCTCGAAAACAGCTAAACCTCTGACGGACTTATTAAAAAAGGAGGTACCGTTCGGATGGGGCGATCCACAGGAAAACGCGTTCGCGCAGCTTAAACACGCCCTATGCACGGAACCCCTTCTCCAATATCCCGACTTTTCTCAACAATTCGTCGTAACTACAGACGCCTCCAAGTTCGCGATCGGCGGAATCCTCAGTCAGGGACCGCTTGGCAAGGATCTCCCTATCGCATACGCGTCCCGATTACTAAACCCGCCGGAACAGAACTACTCCACGATCGAAAAGGAATTGCTCGCTATAGTTTATTGCGTAAATTACTTTAGACTATATTTATACGGAAGAAGATTCCAGCTCGTCACCGACCACAAACCCTTGACATGGTTGCATTCGGTTAAGGACCCCACGTCACGATTAGTCAGATGGCGATTAAAATTAGCCGAATACGAATACGAAGTTATGTATCGAGCCGGCAAAACCAATGTAAACGCAGACGCGCTGTCACGAAACCCCGCTTTTCCCGTCCTTCCCCTCGAGAGCACATCGAATATCGCGAGACGGAACGATAGCGAGCCCGAGGAAGATTCGTCAACCGACGACGATACCGAAATCCGCCCCCACGTCGTCACTTCCGACGAGGACCTCGACAGTGACACCAGCGAAGAATCTCTATTTAACGCGAATAACGCTCCGTTTCAATTCCATTACGCGAAAGTGAAGGAAATCGTAGATAACTTTACGAGTAGAAGCGACAACCTGGTGGTATTCGTGAGCGTCCAAGGTGAACCTTGCGATTTAGGGGCTCGGATGCTCAGCCAACAGGGACTACTGCCTAAATTGCGGGACGTCATGCTGAACAGGGCAAACGTCACGCAAAGCGGCAAACGGCGAATTATTGCATTGCCGATTGAAGTAAATGTCTCCGCGATAACCACGCTAGAAAGTATTAGAGAGGCCGTGGTGTCACTACTCGACGTCACGAACGAACTCGACATACGGTCCATATCTGTCTGCAAGGGGGATGCGAGTGGAGTACCGTGGAGGAAAATAGAAAAGGTTATTCGCGACGCATTTTGGAACCAAGATATAGAAATATCGATATGCGGTAATAAAATCACTGTTCCACCCCCCGAAGATAGAATCCGCTTGATCGAGGAATATCACGCGTCCGCAATAGGAGGCCATAAAGGCATAAACAAAACATGCGCGCGCCTCAAATCGCGGTACAATTGGCTTAGACTGAAGGAAGAAGTAACGCGGTTCATAAATAATTGCGAAGGCTGCCAGTTGAAAAAATTGGTTAGAGTAAAGACCCGACAGCCCATGATTCTAACGGATACACCCGACAAAGCGTTTGATAAGATATCTATGGATATCATGGGGCCGCTCCCCACCACTCGCAGGGACCACTCATATATATTTACTATACAAGATCTCTTGACGAAGTATTCACTAGCTATCCCCCTCAAGGGGATCTCGGCTATCGACGTGGCCGACGCTTTCGTAAACGAATTCATTTGCGTGCATGGTGCCCCGCGAGCGGTACTAACGGACCAAGGGTCTCATTTTCTAAATTCTTTAATGCGCAACATAGCTCGCAAATTCAAAATTAAACAGTGTAAGACCACTGCGTACCACCCTCAGTCCAATGGCTCCGTGGAGCGCTCGCACCATGTACTTTGGGAGTACTTGAAACAATTTGTCAATGACCACCACGATTGGGACGAATATCTAAAATTAGCTAGTTTTTCTTACAACACGAGCGTACATGAGGGAACGAAATTCACCCCTCACGAATTGGTCTACGGGAGCGTCGCGCGTACTCCCGAGAGCGATCCCTTCCCCGAGGACGAGCGCGACGAAAGCTACGCTGGCTACCTACTCGAACTAAATGCGAAAATAAGCGAATCCCAGAGAGCCGCGCGTCGTAACCTGAATGCTGCGAAGGTTAGATCAAAGCGATACTATGATAAAAGGGTTAAGGCATGCAACTTTGAAGCGGGAGACCAGGTGTACATGCTTAAAGAACCTATGAGAAATAAACTAAGTCCACAATACACCGGTCCCTACAAAATAGCGGACGTGCTAAGTAATAATAATGTTAAATTAGAGATAAGGCCAGGTAAATTGCGTACTATCCATATGGACAAACTGAAGAAGGCGGGGAATCGGAGCCCCACCACACGCCGTGCCCCACCACAACCAGAGCCGGGGGCGAGCGAGCAACCAAGCGGCAGTCGACACACGTCACCCCTTGAAGAAACATGGAGCCACAACGAATCTTAACGCTTTTACTGTTCCCGACGCTCAGCTTTGGCTTGACGGGCTATGACTGCGGAGGCAGCGGACTCAATATCACAACCTTGTCGCTGCTGGACGTCGGCGCCTGTAATGTCGAGGATATGGAGCCAACGAGCACGGAGACGTACGTACAACTCATGCAGAGTTCCGATTTCGAGAGCTTGCCAATAATTCAATGCCGAATTGAAATCGACCGGACCATATACTACTGCGGCATGCACTCGCACATATCAATTGTATCCGACGGTCGAAAGATGTACATCAAAGAGATCGGCTGGCAAATCTGCCAGAAAATCCACGAGACTGGAACTCTCGCGCTGGGAACCGCCTTCGTGGATAGATTGATTGTAAACGCCACGAATCATAGGAGCGTCACTATGGCTGGACAAACGCACGCTGACGGCCGTTGTTCCGGAACGCAGTACACGGACGGATTCGGAACATGGGAGAGCGTGGTAGTACAAGCATCCTTAAAGGTGGTATTGAGGACGTTTGAAGCACCATTCAAACGGTCAGCGAACTCATTAAATCTGCCATCTGGAACGCGCTGCCCCGTGCAACTGGGGAGCTGCGCCGATTTCGACGGTACGGAAACCTTCTGGAAAACACCGTCCGACGACAGCTGCCACTTCAACCAGTACGATATACTTTACGAGGGTATGGCCATAAAACTGTCGCCGAAGCCCAAACAAACTGCCCCAGTGGTATATACAGTGACCACCGGAGATACAACGTTCGCCTTGACAAAAACGATGGAATTCAACCTATGTGGCTATCGACTTTTCCAGACCGAGCACCCAAAGCTTGTTATATTGGAAACACAGCGAGGACGCACGTTCAAATCTAAGTCACAGATCTCAGTTAACAACTTAGATATATTCTCCTATGTGAATTCGAAATTCGTTTACGTGGAGAAACACGTGAAAACGCAACTTACCAGGCTTTACCACGACATTATGGAGCAGAAATGTGCATTAGAGCGTCAGATCCTCCAGAATGCGCTCTCATTGGCAACTATAGCCCCAGACGAAATGGCCTTCCGGATAATGAAAGCCCCTGGATACACGGCGGTCACAGCCGGAGAAGTCATCCATATTGTCCAATGCGTCCCAGTAGAATGCAAGCTGCGACATACCGAAGAGTGTTACAACGAGTTGCCAGTTACCTACCGCAATTCGTCACACTTTTTATTGCCACGCACCAGAATTCTGACCAGGACAGGAACACACAAAGACTGCAACGAGTTGCTTCCTGGCATGTACAAACTACACGGCAGTTGGTACCGAGTAGGCCTGAAGCCGATCGAGTCGCTTCCTCCGCCGACGATCCAGCCGCTTTCTACCCCCACGTGGAAATACGTCAGTCCGGACGCACTCGCCACCAGTGGAATCTACTCCGCGGACGATCTGAACCGACTGCGAGACCACATAATGTTCCCAGTCGAAAAGCCGTCTATGCTGAATACAATAGCGCGAGGGGCCTTAGGACAGGACGTCCCGAGCGGGAGTATTTCCTTGATGAATCTTCTCGACGAAAAGTCTTTAGATCGGATCGCTGAAAGCACAGGGAAGCGATTATGGCAAGGATTTATTACGTTTGGCTCGGCCAGCGCAGGAGTCTTGGCGTTATTCGTGATAGCCAGACTGATCAAGTTGGTGATCGATACGATCATCCACGGATACGCGTTGCACAGAATATACGGATGGAGCCTTCATATATTGGGAGCAGTATGGTCGTCGGTCACTAACCTTTTGCTGCATATGGGTAACCCAGCAACAAAAACCGACTCGCCTAGCAGGGAACGCCTCATGCCAATAGCTCAGAGCTCGACAGAAGACACACCGACGGCGCCCGAAATCGCCCCTAGTGCTGAAAAGGAAAAGTTTAGTGAGCATGTGCGGTCATACAGTGAACTCCAAAAATACTTACGCGAGGACGTAGTCTAGAGACAAATAAGTGCGATAACTAATTACAAGCGTTAGAATATAAGACGAATAAACATAAGTAAAATAATTGTAGCTCAAACCTTCTGCAACTCAACCTCTAGTAGAGCAGGGGAAATGCACGGCACCTGGCCCTGCATTTCTTCTTAGGGGGGGAGGTGTAACGTCAGGAGAGCCAACGTAAAAATTTCTTTTCCTTCCCCTTTTCCCACCTGCGCAGAAGCGCCACTATTCAAGCCAAAGTTGGCAACAACCGGCTCTCCTGCCGTTGACATATCACGCGTTGCGCCTTACCGCCAGTGAATATACACTGTAATAAATATAAGTAATAAAATTAAATAATAATAATAAATAAATCATGCTAACAATGAACCTAAATAATTGTAAAATTATTAATACTACAATAAGGCTCGCGTTGCTGTTGCGCATCATCTCCAGTCAGCCGCGCGCTGATTGGCCGACCAACGACCATTATAGATATGTGCGTCTGGTCTAGCTTTATAGGCTATGACCGTCGCGAGCGCCACGTGCTTTGGCGTACCCACGCCATCCGCCATCTTGCGCCACGTGCTTTGGCGTACCCACGCCATCCGCCATCTTGCGCCACGTGCTTTGGCGTGCCCACGCCATCCGCCATCTTGCGCCACGTGCGTTGGCGTACCCACGCTACCGCCACGTTGCGCAACAGCGCCGCCGCAGGCACGCGTTACAACGCGCGGCCATGCTCGTTCACTCTTGTACGCGCCGTCGAGTAGTACACATCGTGCGAGTGTCAATCCAAATCCAATCCCAATTCCAATTCTAATTTTAAGTCAATTCTATTTCGTCTCAATCTAGTTAAGTTAATTAAGTGATCATTTGTATTCTAAATTTTGTATTGCTCTAAATTTAACCAAGTGCTACGCGAGTGTAATTCGATTCATGAATATTTGAATATAGTAAGTACAGTGTATTCGCCACGTGTCATTCATTGCATCATCCTTCCTATCGCCGCGAGAAATCGGAAGTGTTCGCGAGGCTAAAGAGGCAACGGGCATTAACAACTCAAACTTTATTTTACCGAATAATTAGCAGTTAAAGCGAGAATTCCAATCGTTTCCGGGGGCAAGGTATTGTGCGTTATCCGCACTTACCACGAAGGAAACATTGGACTTCGAGCACGCGGTAATTCTAATCTTTTAATTAAATACAATATACGCCTGGAGCCTCTGCCGAATGCCTAAAGCACGGAGGAATCGCGCGGGTCGTAACAACGCACTTCGGCGGCTTGAATACGACCTCCACGTGGCCGCGATTTACGATCATAACGCGATCATCGGCGAGGAAGTGAGTTACGACGGCGAGTACGAACTTCTCGTGCACGACCGCCTCTGGAGCGCCTTACCGGCCCCGTCCACCCCCGTAGCAGCTTACCAGGGAAGCAGTTTCGGACCACGCATCTCCCTCGAGGAGTATCTGCGCAGAGCGGACACCGAAAGGTAGGTGAAAATCATACATCAAGTTTTATTCCCGGTTGCTTTCGCGTTCCCATCTTGCATACGTTTCAGTAAAATATAGAGAATAAAGGAATTAGACGTGAATGAATATAAGAGTACTCGCGTTCAAGATTCTTTCGGGTTGCGTCACTCGTTTTGTTCGCGTCGACCGACCGTCGCATAGTTGCATCGCCCGACCGGAAGGGTTTTACGACCGACCCTTTTTTGCCGCCCTTGCCACTTTCTCCTAAGGCATGTAGGGTTTTGAGCCGGTTTATCGCTACGCACGGAAATATTCCAGTTTCGTAATATCATTTTAATATTGAATATTCGCCGCGTAATATTAATTCCCGTTATTTGACGTAATGTGCCCGCCTTGCTTTCTCGAGCCACGAGATTCGCGCACTCACCCGGCCGCCGTATACAGATACCGTAGGAGCACGGTGCGTTGCCTTACCACGTTCGGATATCGACGCGTGGACGACGCTATCGCCGAGTTACTCCCTAATAGTGCCGAATATCTTTGCTTTCGATGTAAGGAAGAAATACCAGAGGGAACTCTTACGTATCGTCTTGAATTGGCCCACGCGTTCCAGTTCGGGTATACTTCCGCCCGGGATCATTGCGATTGCTGCCGCGCTAGTCTTGTAATAGTCCGCGACATTGAGCTCTGCCCTGACTGCACCGAAGTTTTTACTGTGTCTCTAGAAGTGCTCAGGGAATTAGGCAACGCTATAGAGAACATCTGCGGGCGATACTACCTCGACGAGACCAATCCCGCTCCCGACGGCATCCTATCGCGCCGGCTAACCAACTTCTCTGTTGCACTGATCCGCTTACAGTCTAATAATCGCCCAACGTCTGGTTAAACGCAACGTTAGCCGTGTAATTCACTGAAATTTCCTGAGAACTTAATAATTCGCCGCTGACATTATCGGAGGGGTTCCCGCGGATTTGAGCAGTATAATCAGGGTTTCGTACTCCTTAATTCCTTAATTCCTTAATTCTTCCGAACCGCTGTTGGCGATTTGCCGCTCGATCGCTGGCAGCGTCGCCGAGAGGCGAGCGTATTCCCGCCTTGGTCCAGTGCCACGTGGCGATTTGCTTTGGCAATCTCGCCACCGCCTGCGACGTAACAATATTTTGTTAATCCATTGCAAATAATTATTTTAGTGTACGCGTCAACGAAGATTAATTGTATCTGTGTTTTAATATTGCTCCATGGTATATTCTGGATAAATTCGGTTTTGGCTATACTAACAGTTTCCAGTTTTAATTCGTCTGCTATTTTACGCAGGTCTTTCAAAGCTGATGTTATTTGTATTAAGGTCATTGTTGGTCCTTCTCGTTGTCCTTCGCTAATCGTTAAAATCAGGTGATAATAGTTCCTATACTTTATAGCTCGAGTTTTTCCTAAAATAAGATCCCTTAATTTAGGTAATTCGTTTCGTTCGAACAATTTTTGCGAACCTGAGTCTAAAGGTTTTCCGTTGATGTCGACAAAATAGACTATATTATCCTTACGTAAGAATAACAATTCTCGAGAATCGATGACATTGCTTTTCAGTGCCCGATTTTCAATAATGACAGATTTAGTTTTCCTTAAGTCATTTTCTTCATTTTTTTCATTATCCTCTTCTTCGTCTTCTTCTTTTCCTTCTTCTTCCTTTTCTTCTTCTTCGTTATTTTCTCTACTCTTTGTGTTTTCATTCGCTAAGTCTGTTACCTCTATAGTTTCGGGATTGATTAGAGAATATGTTTGCGATCTTTTCAGGTGATCATCCTTTTCTTTTATTGTTTGGCTTCTCGTTTGCATTTTACGAAATGCGGGCGGATTATGAATTAATGCCTTCTCTATAATTTTATTTTTTGTCGGTTCGTTTAATTCTTCTTGGGTAAATGATATGGAATCCATGTTTTCTTTGAAAGAATTGTCGATATCTGCCATTTCGGATTGTTCGTTGTCCGATATAAATATAATTCGAAATCTTCGTCCTCTTCCATTTCTTCTTCCTCTTCGGATTCTTCCAATAATTTGGAAATTACGTCTACATCTTCTGGTTTATTAGGATTTAAAATTTTCCTATTGATAATGGTTTTGCAATCTATTTCTACTGGGTTCCTTGATAATGCGTCGGCATTTACGTTAGTTTTTTCGGTTTTGTATACGACGTCATAATCATATTCCACCAGTTTCAATCTCCAACGAAGTATTCTCATATTTGCGTCTTGTGCATTCTTAAACCATAGTAAAGGCTTATGATCAGTAACTAAGGTAAATTTTCGTCCATAAAGATACGGTCGAAAATGTTTAACACAATAAACTATTGCTAATGCTTCCTTTTCATAAGTATCGTATTTTAATTCATTGTCTGTTAAGGTCCGTGATGCATACGCGATTGGACGATCTTTATTTATTTCCCCTTGCGATAGGATTCCTCCTACGGCTATTCCTGAAGCGTCGGTTGTTAAAATAAACGGTTTTGAGAAATCGGGATATTGCAAGATGGGTTCTTCGCATAGTTTCTGCTTCAAAGTTTCAAATGATTCTTCCTGTACAGATGTCCAGTCAAATCGTGTCTCATTTTTTAACAGATTTGTTAATGATTTAGCGAGTTTCGAGAAGTTTGGAATGAATCGTCTATAATATCCTGCTTGTCCGAGAAATTGTTTGATATTTTTAGGCGTTTTTGGTCTAGGAAACTGTTGCACTTCCAATTTTTTGGGGTCTGGTTTAATCCCGTTTTTGCTGATCACAAGTCCTAAATATGTTACTTCAGTTTTTAGAAATTCATATTTATCTGGCTGTAATTTTAAGTTTGCTTCGCGTAATCTGTCTATTAAATTATTATACTTCCTTTTATGTTTCTCTAGTGAGGAGGCATATATAACGATATCATCCATATAGACGAATAATTCTTTCCCCTGTAATCCGATTAGCACTAGATCTATTAGACGTTGGAAAGTGGCAGGTGCGTTTTTTAGACCGAAGGGCATTCTATCGAATTCATAATGCCCGAAAGGAGTAGTAAAAGCTGTTTTATGGCTATCTGAAGGATCCATCTTGATCTGGTGGAATCCAGAGGCTAAATCGCAAACTGAGAAATATTGCGCTCCTCCCAATTGATCAATGATATCTACAATATTCGGTAAAGGGTAAGCATCTCCAATGGTCTTATCGTTCAATGCTCGAAAATCCAAAACCATTCTCCAGCGTTTGTTTCCCTTTGAATTTTCCTTTTTGGGCACTATCCATATAGGAGATGTTATACGGAGATTGAGATGGTTTTACTATTCCAACTTCTAACAATTCTCCTACCTGCCTATTTATCTCCTCTTTATGAACTTGTGGAAATCGGTCGTGTATTTATTGGCAGATCATCTATGGTTGGTATCTGGTGTTGCAATACATGAGTAGCAGTTAATTTTTCGCCAGGTATGTGGAATCTGTCCTGACTGATTTTTATAAGTTTTATTACCCTTTCCTTTTCTTGTTCGTTTAAGTGCTCCAACCGCAAGGATTCTATAATTTTAGTAAGCCGATTCCTTGCGTCCTCCTTTGATATTACTAAGCATTCGTGAGGATTATCGGTTAAGGTAACGAGTGATAAGCCTTGTGTGAATTTGTCTTTATGTTTTGATTTATGCTTGTGTATACATTTATCAAATATTTCTTGAGACTGATTTTGTTTTGGTGAAAAAATTCTAGAAGACGGTTTTTTATCTTTCATTTTGCAGTTATTAATTAAGTTTGTCCTTCCTATGAGCTCCTTGATAATATTTTGAGAGGTTTCTGTTCCTTTTTTATTTCTTTCCTTCGAGAGCATCCCAATTTTTCGAAATTTGATATTTTTTAGTTGAAGTGAGAAATTCTTATTTTTAATTTCTCTTGGAGAGAGTTGTGTCGAGTTACGCAGTGAGGTTTGGTAACTTCCCTCCTCCGACGGAGGAAACCGACGGAGTTGGGAATTGCTAGAGAAGTGCGGAAGTTTTCCTCTGCAATTCCGGGATTCTCAGGAGAGGTTTGGAAATTTCCCCCTCCAGGGATCTTGGGATGAATTGATATTGAAGCAGAGGTTTGGTAACTTCCCTCTGCAATTTCAGGATTCTCAGGAGAGGTTTGGAAATTTCCCCCTCCAGGGATCCTGGGATGAATTGATATTTGAGCAGAGGTTTGGTAACTTCCCTCTGCAATTTCAGGATTCTCAGGAGAGGTTTGGAAATTTCCCCCTCCAGGGATCTTGGGATGAATTGACATTTGAGCAGAGGTTTGGTAACTTCCCTCTGCAATTTCAGGATTCTCAGGAGAGGTTTGGAAATTTCCCCCTCCAGGGATCCTGGGATGAATTGATATTTGAGCAAAGGTTTGGTAACTTCCCTCTCCAATTTCAGGATTCTCAGGAGAGGTTTGGAAATTTCCCCCTCCAGGGATCCTGGGATGAATTGATATTTGAGCAGAGGTTTGGTAACTTCCCTCTGCAATTTCAGGATTCTCAGGAGAGGTTTGGAAATTTCCCCCTCCAAAGATCTTGGAGTTGAAGCCCTTACTTTTATCTTTATTTTCTGATTTCTCATGGGTTTGATTTTTATTTTCAGAGTTCATAGGATTCTTATTTCTCTCTTGGTTTGTATCTATAGTTCCGTCTTCAAATAAGTAAACGTGTTCGTTTTCGTTCTTAAGACCGATAACTCTTTCGATATCATTTTCATAAAGGGTATTAACCTTGTCGTTGACAGTTTCAGTACTGTTCAGAGATAATGAATACATTGGAAGTTTTGAAATATGCGCCTCGAGATTTTTTTCATAATCGTTGAGTATTTCGTCGAGAGTCTTAAGTCGCAATATTGGTACTTGTATTTCTGTTTCTTCGTCTAACGTGCTTATGATATTTATGTATGCCTTTCCAGCAATGTTTTCTACTATGGAATCTCTCGAATAAATTCCATGTGCTACTTTTAATTTAGATATGTATCCGATCTTTACTTCGGGGTTACCTATTCTCACATAAAACAGTGACTCTGATCGTGGTGGTACGATGATGATTTCTGGAGAAGAGAATGGTATATTAATTCCAGATATGTTTAGATGTCCCTGAGCATAATCTATCGTTGAAGAGGTTTGTTTAAAGAAATCGTTACCGAGTATACCAGACTGTGAAATAGGGAAATCGTTAGTCACTATGTGAAATTTTACTAAAATTTTAAAGAGAGTTAGGGTAATTTCACCGAGAGTATAAACAGGGTATTCATTTATTCCATTTAATTTTAATATGCAAGAATAATCAATAGCAATGTGTTTAGGTACAAAATCTTTTTTGATTATATTCGGTCCAGAACCAGTATCTAATATAAAAGTTAAAGGAGAGTTTATTTTATCTAAGGTTATCTGGACAGTAGGCACGCGACTATGTTTGTCGAGGTTTACTGTCACGGGTTGAGCGTTCGGTGTGTTTTTTATCGAGGTGTCGAAGATGTCGATGGGTGTGAAACCTGCTCGGCCCCTCGTTGCACACCCGACTTCGGTGGACCATTGGAGTTTTCCGAATTGTTTGTTTTTCTACGATTATTATTTAAAATTCGTAAGTCGCAGTTTTCTAAAAGATGTCCTTGCGCTTTGCAGTAGCGACAATACGGAGAGCTACCCGAATTTGGGTTTAACTTAGATCGACAATCTTTAGCGGTATGACCGAAGTTGTTGCAATTTTGACAAGAGATTTTTGATTTATTTTCCGCTGTTTGCTGGTCATTTTGTTTTTTCCAGCAATTATTGGCCGAATGCCCGGGTTTGTCGCACCACTGACAGATTAGGAAAGCTTTATTTTGATTGCTGTTATTATTCGTACGACAAGTCTTGGCATTATGTCCCGATTTCGAGCATAACTGACAGGTGATAGTATTTTCACGTATTATGTTAACGGTTCGTCGTGTTTGTGAGTCACGAAGTCGACACGTATTAGCGTCGTGTCCGCGTTTCTTGCAAATCTGGCAGATAAGTATCTCGTTTCCCAAATTCTCAACTCTACTATGATTTTGATAAGAATTTTAATTAAACTTCTTGCAATTATTAGCTGAATGGCCACTTTTATAACAGATTTGACAGATTTCTCGCGGTACAGTGATATCAATCGGTTTTGAGGTGGTACATGATCCGCGGCGTAAGTCTGAAATTGCGCGTAATTCTCTTTCTATTCGTAATGCATCGGCCACAGTTCCCTTGACATCGAGATTTCTGGTTACTCTTTGTTCGATTTCCGGATTCAGATCTCTAATAAAGCATTTACACATATCCTTTTCTAATGAGTCCATGATACTACGTTCTGGGAGAGAATTTCCGGAGTTTCGATTGGCTTCTAGTATTTGCTTCCCTAAAATCTTTACTCGATTTGCGTAAGTTACAATGTCTTCATTACCCTTTTGATAAATAGAGTCTAGTTCACCTTGTAATTGATATACGTTTTTGGAATGACCATAAATTTGTTTTAAAAAATTTGTAAGTTGAGCAACATTGTCGAAGTCCTACGACGGTACGACGGGCTTCTCCAACTATTCGCGTTCTTATAACTTTAGTGAATTGTGATTCGGCTTCATCTGGTAACATGGATTTAGCCTCTTCACAACCCTCGATAAAATAACTTAGGGGGATATTCTGGCCGTCAAAGAAAGGGACGGCCTCAATAGTATTTTAGTGTGGCGAAAGGATTAATTTGCGCCATACTTAATCTACCTAAATCTTCCGTCTGGCTGTTGGTAGTATGGTCAAACTTGCCCGTTAATGTTAAATTTTCGGGGCGTAATGTATTAGATTCGGATGCTTTGCAAGTGATTTCTAATTCTTTAACAATTGAGGTCTCTTCTAAAGGAAAGGCAATAGGTCTGGAAGCAGGTGTTTTTGTTGGAGTAGAAGTGTATATAGTTTCTGATTTAGTCTTTTTAGGGTTACCGCCACTCTCTAGACCAAGATTGTAGAGAACGTCTACTTTAGCCTTGTCGGCCTTAGATCTCGTAGTCATTCCCGTCTCCAAAGATCGCACCTATCATCCCGGACGAGCCCCCAATTTTTCGCTATTTGTTACGTCTAACCCGAGGTAAATATATTTTTATATAAAATTTTTTTTTTTTTTTTGGATGGGGCTTGGAAGGACGCTCCAAATACCCTCTCGCAGGTGGCCGCGCTGAGGCGTCCCTACGAGTCGGACACACTGTGCAGAGCCACGAGTGCGAGTCAACGTCTTGAAAAAGACGCTATGACTTCGACTGCGTGACGTGCGTCCGTCGGTCCGTAATTTAGGCAAGAGAATTTAATCTCTTTTGCCAGGGACAGGACCATGCGCGAATCTTGGGATAACGAGGAATGAAAGAGGGAGAGAATAACTAAACGATAAATAATTTAAATTTTACTATTTATTTTACTATTATATAATTAATAATTTTAAAACGATAAGTAGGTATACTAGGCGGGTTCTAACTCAGAAGCGTTGAGGGGGGTGCGGGTGTGCGGGGGGAACTGTGCGCAACCGTGGAGCTCCGGGGCGGGGGGAGGGGGGGACGGCGCGTGTTGAGCGACCCATTGAATGTAAACAGCGTCGACGATTGATGCCTTCAGAGCACCGTGATAAATAATTACCAAAAGATAAATAACGAATTGGACGCGTGGACATGACGTCAGAGGGGGGGAGGGGGCCGCCGCCGCCGCCGCCGCCGCCGCCACCACCGCCGAGTAAAAAATAAATATCTCTCTCGTATTATCTCTTCCGTTGCGGCTCTCTCTCTTATGGAGAATATTATTGTTCTAATTATTTTATGGTGGGGAAGAAAGAAATGAAAGAAATACATGTTTTTTTGCATATTATATATGTTTATATTTTTAAACAAATTGAATACATTTTTAAGTGTGAAATTTTTTTATTCACATGTGTTTTTCTTATACACTAAAAACTAAAGCTAACAGCTCGCAATCGACGAGTTGGCGTTTATCGAAGATATCGCAATCGCGTATCGCGTTCGGCACTTCCTCGGGATCTGTTACAACAGACGCGATGTTGGAGAATCGCGTATACTTGGTATCGATCGTATCGACGAATCTAACGAGTCGATCGAACGTCACATCGATACATTCGTCCAGATTAAACATACGGCGCAGGGTCGATTCGATCATCGTTACGCATACGTTCAAAGATTCAAGACGTACGAGTGTAACGTCGTTCATCAGACAAATTCTGACGGTTAACGGTCCGACGCTTATAAAATTGTCTTTGTAATCATTTCGCAGCAATTTATAGATATTCCATCGCTGCTCGTAGAGTCCCTTCCACGTTTCGAGAGACAGTATCAATTCCTGTCCCCGATGATCTCCCAGAGCGATCTCCACGTAGCTCGGTGGACCAACGTTGATTCCAATTTCCAGAAATTTGTAACCCGTGGCCGTCAGAGTGTAACGTCTGCTCAGTAAGCGTACCGCGCGACGCTCCACCGAAATACTGTGGAAATTAAATATATAATATTGCACAATATTGAAAAAAGAGAAAAAAATAAAAAAAATGCAGGTGAAACTTACGCGTTACATTCCTTCTTTTGTTTTTCGCCATTGTACGGTGCACTGTTTCCTTTACGGCGGAATACATTGCGTGTTGTTCGAACGATGGAGGAGCGGAGTACCTTTTTTGTCGTGCAGATCGTTCGATGGAGGAGGACTGATCGCGTAAATTTTTTTTTGACATGGCAAATCGTTAATCCCCCCACCTTTCCCCCCCCCGCCCCTTTTTTTCTAAGAATTTCATTGTTGCAATCAAACATGTAGCGACATGTTCGCAAAGGAGCGCGATTCGTTCAAATTTTTTTCTAGGAAGAGCCCGTGAAAAGATAGCTCTTCGTAGAAATCGACGTACGTGTCGCGGCGTGGTAAGAGAAGCGTCGATACTCCGGTTACTATAAACAAATCGAGGAGACCTATGATGATGATGTTCTGATTTAAACAAAGAAATTGTCGATGATATATAATGGGTCATGGGGTGTGCAGGATCACAGTAGATGGAAGTCTAATGTGAGAGAGAGAGAAAAGCGTGCATACAAAAAACGCAAAAGTATCGCGTAGTGTCTAACGAGAAGAAATGGCAAATGACAAAAAGACATCACAGGAATTCGATTATTTGGCGTATATTAGAGATGTGTTAAAAATTACTTATCCAACTGAAGCAGTAAGTATATTTATTCACATGTATCTTTCTAATGTTTAAAAATAGTATTAAACTCAATATTGTAAAAAATATTAAACTCAATATTTTTGTAATTTGACAGACATTATATCTCGATGGTATTTCAGTCGTGGAAACTGTGCAAGTACGGAATCTAATAAAATTTCAAATACGCCACCCGAATGGAGTACGTAACTTTTTCTCCTTTTTTTCTTTTTCTCTCTTTTGTCTTTTTTCCTTTATTTGATATGTAATGAATTGTGTGAAATTGAGATTTTTTATTATTTTTTGCAGTACTTATGCATATATGATATCAAGATTAATGGCTTTATGAATATCAATCATCGACGATGGATACGATATCAGCGTCGCCAACACAAGGAATATTTACATTTTCTATGGGAAGAAATTACTCGCGAGGACGTATTTGATCTGCAGAGACTCTTTGGGTTACGTCCATATGAAGAGGATGAAGAAGTGTGGTGAACAGTGTCTATAGGATATTCTCATTTATTATTTTTGAATAATTACATAATTGAATAGTTACATAAGTAATAAAGATCCACAAATATATATACAATACAATATATACAATAAATATTATAGTATATAATATACATAATATATACAATAAATATTATAGTATAAACAATAAATAAAAGTGTATGAGTTATTCTTTTGCATTAAATAAATATTAAAAAAATTTTTCACTTTTTTAAATCGTGATTCAATTTTTTCATGTCCATGCCCGACACCCTGACCTACATTCCTGCTCGACGCGCGCGAGTCATCCCGACAAAATAAACTTCTCGGCGTTATATGATAAGAAGCGGTACGTCGATCATTAGAATTATCAACGCATGGAAAAGAAATAAAAAACGTAATTCGTATATCATATTTATTTTATTCATGGTTATCTGACCACCAATTAAATAATTTAAATACATTTTGTAATGCGCAATTAGTATAGTGATATCCGCATCGCATAGTATTATCAGCGTCCAGATTGTTTAGAGAATCTACGTTTTCGTAATCAGCATCCAGAGTCTCGATGTACACGCGCTCATCGTCCAGAAGCAAATTCCACAGCCATTGTCGTTTTTCGTGTCCCTTGACATATACGACAGCATCGCTGTCATCGTCGTCGTCGTCGTCGTCTTCTTCCGTTCCATGCACAGCTTTTGTAATCAAACTCTTAGCTTTGCTGTATGGAATCGTTCCGTCGTCCCATCGTAGTCTATGGTGATGACGTATCACCCAACGTGCGCGAGACTTGTCGGCACTTACGAGGAAATGCCATGGTATAGGGCTTGCGAAAATATAGTGAGAGAGAACGGTCCGTTTTCTGAGAGCGGCAAACTCCTTTACAACAAACTGTCCTCCAACGAGAAAACCTTGCAGGTCTACGAACGTTGGCACGACCATGACGAGCACTTTTTCGAGACTGCGGTCGATTTCGATGTATCGTAGATTTTATTGTCTCTCTCTCTCATGTGCCAGCGATGCTCTTAGGTGATCTTGCGTACAACATTGGTCAACGGATTGTAGTGAACCACGCGATCGTGTATAATGAGACAGTACGCGGTGGTATTCATCGGTACGTTCTCCTTAGTCTCAAATTCCAATCTCACGTCCACGGTTGCGCTCTTGACCGATTCGTTTTGTCGAGAACAATCAATGATTACGAATGGACCGTTATGTAGAAAAGACGTGACGGTGAGACTCGGCTCGAGATACTCGTATCCGTAGTAACCCTTGCAGAAACGCGCGTATGTTTCATACAACACGGACCATCTGTTTTTGTCGAAATCAAGATGCATATCGTCGTACGGATAACATTCCGAGTTCAGATAGAGTTTCACGTTGGTTAAATTGCAGTCGTCGAATCGGCTCGTGTCCTCAGCCATGACATTTTTGCGACCTGTTTGCAGAGCAAAGATGACGTATCGCGGTTTCTCGAGCTGAGTAGCGGTCTTGATGGCCCACGAATGCTTGGTTGTACGCTGTAACAGCGGAAACTCGTACAGATTCCACGAGCGAAAAGCCATGCTCAAGTATCGTCCGCTCTCCAAAGTGCGCAGCATCGATAGTTTTTTTATCTCGCTCAATAACACGTGCGGCATTCGCCATTGTATCTTGAATAAGTCGATCACGGGATCCAACGCCGAATTTCCCATCAGGCAATTGTTGTCGTTACGAGATCGTATCAAGATCAATTCGTGACGAGCGTTGATTATCACGCGTCTGTAATCCTCGCAAAATCCCAACAGTGCGTAGAGAGGTACGCAAAAGTTAAAATATCCATCCGCGCTAGTATGCGCATCCCAACCGGCATTCCTCAGAATCACGCTTCTGTCGGATGATGTCGTTACGTAATGTTTGAGCGTGCTGGTTACGCCCACGTTTCTGTTACGATCAATCTCCACACCATCAAGCTCGTATCGAATCTCATCGAACAGGAACGCGACAAAATTATTTCCCAGCACCACATCAGATCCCTTGACAACTCTGTTCTTCGTTAGTTTTCCCTCGATATATAGAAAGCTTTCGTACTGCAATGTGTACAGATCCTGTTGCTGTATAGGTATTCTTATCTCATCGCTGTACTCGAACGTCGTATTGGCGAACGGGTTGTACGCATGAGTCTCAATCTTGACGATGCGATCGTCGAAGATTGGCTCGTCTTCGATATTTAGGATATCAGTCATTTCACAAGTTGCGCACCGCGAATCCTAAAGCTTGTAAAAATTTAACGTTCGACGCGTTAAGTTTCTTCCTCTTCTTGACGCAGCCGAATGAGCGAATATTGTCGATCGATGTTTTCTTTGTAAAACAAGATGCGTTATCTCTCTGCGTATGCTTCGCTTCGTTCAACACGAGCATCTCAAATGTCACGCTCGCGTTATCGCTGTCGCCGTCGTACGTGCAATCTGACTGTGATCTCTTCTCCTCTGAAATCGAGCAATCGTCCGTTCTGGTCAACAATGCGTATCGTTAGCTCCGTAATGCTCCGTACGATGACTGGCAGGTAAATGATCTGCATCGGCCTTTCCGATATCTTATATCCTGGCGGCACGCTCGGTGAAAATTCGTGTATCGTGTGCACACTTTTGTCGTTGCTGTATGCGCCCGCGGTCACGTTGCACTCTACACGGATAATGTTTACGTTCATTATGTTGATCGACACGTCCGATTCGTGCCACCTTCGCGGTTGCAGTATACGCCTCGAGAAACCCAGCAGCGATCCAATGTTACGAGGCTTGTTAAAGTTTATTCTGTAGGCGCATTTAATCTCACACCTCATCGTGTTGTAATTTGCGCGGAGCACTATCGGGTATTCTCCAATCTCGTCATCGCCGCGCGCGGTGTCACCAGCGTTACCCTCGGGCGCGTCGCGTCGCGGACGTTTCCGTAAAATCTCACATTTCAAAAATTCATTTATGGCATGCAGTTCATACGACCCCTCGGGAATCGTAATTTCTGCATCGTCTTTGCCAAAATAAAATGTATTGTTCGAAGCGTTTACATTCGGTATCGTGTGATAAGTCTCCAAAATTGTTAGACCAAGCTCGTAGTCATCGTCGCTCAAATCTATGGCTGGAGAGTAATTTGTCGCGAGAACGCTGCTCTTCCCGCTCAGCGTAAGCGTCAGCGACATGATGGAAAAAGCGTTCGACGAATACTGAGACGCCGCGACATTTTGTCGGATTTTATAAATTCACGCGTCGACCGTTTTGGAGAAGAAACCACAAGCACAGCTGTCCGCAGACGCTCTGATCGTACGTCTGATAGGACGTTCGATTGTACTCTATCGTAGCATCGTCTCCGAAATATCGTATCAGTTCCTTGGGCGGTCGAAGATTACCAAAACTGTCAAAGTACACAACGCGATTGTTTCTCTTTGCGTACGCTACCCAATGAGTACCGGGACCCGTCGTGTCATCCAGATTTACGATACCGTTTTCATTTCGACGCGCGCCGCTAATCGGTAATGCGTCACGCATGAAAACACCTCTAAAGTACGGTACGCGCATACGCTTCGCCAGCTGGTCCAATTGTACATTGGTGGTTACACCCGTAGGTATTTTTATCGTCTCTTTGGCGTTTTTTTTTCTTTTTTTCTTTTTTTCGCTGTTACGCCTCGTCCGCTTTTGTACGGGGCGAGATACAGTCCTCGTCCGTATTTGTACGGAGCGAGATACAGTCCCTGTCCGTGCGTTTCCATCGCGCGACGTTGCGCGACTTTCCTGTCGTTTATCGCTTTCGCCACGCTGGCCGCTCCGCCGATTAAGGACCCGAGAGCGCCCAAAATTGGCAAAATCGGTAACACACCACCTCGTTTCGCCGTTGGAAGTATTCGTTTCTTTTTTTTGCCGGTTTTTTTCTTCATACCCATGCCGATCTTGGTTTTGGCTTTCATCGCTGTCCAAACGGCTGCAGCTGCAGCTTTCTCGCTCAGAGCCGAATCTCTCGCGATGACGCGTCCTAAGGCTTTATCGGCGAGTACCTTGTCCGCCGCGTGTCTGTCGGTGAGATCGTTGCTCTGAGAATACGCAATGTCGTGTTCACGGCACGCCGCGTCCAGTGGATTTATGCCCGTTTCACCTCTGGCTAATCGCTTTTTCAGCCGAGTACCCGGACCGCAAAACTGATAGCCGGGGATATGTAGTTCGAAAGGAAGCGCGTTTATCGCTCGATTGAGCAGACCTCCAATGTAGCCTTCGTTTGACGCTGTTGCTGGCATAGGCCACAATCCTTTATCTTCGGTGCAGGACCGTCTATATGATCTCGATCCCACGATTGATTATAATGCTCGACGCAGCGACGATAGGTTTGAACCTCCAAATCCGCCTTTATATACTCCGGAAGCTTGTCCCACACGTGATCGATATAATTACCGCACACGCGTAACAGTACGACCTTCGGTATATGTTGCAACTGCTCAGCGCTCAAATCCCGAATATCGGAGGGATGCGACAACGCGAGATACATTTTTGCTACTGAGCGATTCGTGGTTTCGCGTGCCTATAAATAGGCGTTCGATCGAAGCCTAGATAACGCAGTGCGAACATGAAATTTGTACGGCAGCCGCTGACGATACGCGTCGCGAACTGTGACGAGAGAGCGCGAATGATGGGAGACATCGCGATGGAGCGCAAGCACGGTGAAATGTTACCGAGTACTATACGCGCCATCATTTGCGGGCCGTCGAATTGTGGTAAAACCAACGTTCTCATAAGCTTGCTCGAGAGTCCGCACGGTGTACGTTTCGAGAACGTGTACGTATACTCGAAATCGCTGCAACAACCGAAATATCGATACTTGGAAAATGTATTAACATCGATAGAAGAAATCGGCTACTTTACGTTCTCCAACAACAGTGACGTCATTCCACCGAGCGAGGCACGTCCCAATTCGATCTTCGTCTTCGACGACGTTGCGTGCGATAAGCAAGATGCTGTGAGAGAATACTTTTCGATGGGCCGCCACTCGAACGTCGATTGCTTCTATCTCTGTCAGACGTACGCGAGGATACCTAAACATTTGATACGCGACAATGCGAACCTGCTGATTCTGTTCAAACAGGATGGTACCAACTTGAAACATGTTTACAACGATCACGTGAATACCGACATGTCATACGAAGAATTCTGTGCGTTATGCCGCGATTGTTGGCAGCGCGAGTATGGATTTCTAGTGATAGATAAGGACAGTCCGCTTATCAATGGGCGATACAGAAAGGAATTTAATACGTTCGCGGTACCGTAACGTGGTTAATCGATGTCGATACGTGGAGCAGGCAACATGGATAACACCAAAGATCGCGAGAAAATAGCGAAACAGATTGCGAAAACGAGCGATTCGATTCGCAAAAAATATCGCGCTTTAAAAATTGGTAAAATAGCTGAAGATACGCGTTGGAGAAACGCTTCAAGCCCATCGTCGAACCTCTAAAACAGATTGTTGAAAAAACCGAGGAATCTCAATCGATTGAAAGAGAAGCAAAGGATCTCGGTATTAAGAAAAAACAAAAACGTGAAGACAGCGATGACGACAACGATAACGATATTACTACTACTGACAAGGATTCATATTGGACGGATGTTGGATGGTTGAAATTAACGCCGCAGTCTAAAAAACGACGTACAACGAAAGAATTGAAAGCCGCGTCAGATTCACTCGTGTTCGATACAATTACACCGATACAACCATCGAAAGATCCACCGAAAGAACCACCGCTGTTCCTGCAAAAGGAAGATGTTTTCGAAACAAAAGACGCCAGTGAACCGTCATTCGAAACAACCATCAAACAGAGTCTGCAAACGCAACAAGGTCGAGAAGCGTTGCATAATCAGCTGGGACCATTAGGGCAAAAGTACGTAAGCCCTCTTCTCGATGATAATGGAAAAAACGATACATTTGATCGCGTATACGGTGTTTATTTCGATAAAGACAATGGTGCGATGCTTGGTGACAAGAAATTTGACGTTGACAAAAATGACTCCATAATCATAGACAATGTGAGATACAATGGTACACCAGGATTGTACGAATTGATCTTCAAGAGACTTCCCGATGACGCGGTTTTTACCGAGGATGACAAACAAACGTATAAAAGTATATTGTTAACAACAAATGCTCATAGACGTGGTCACAGCGCCCATAATCCCATCAAGGGCAATAGGGGATCGAAGTATATTAACATCATCGCTCCGCTCGTATCTACGTATGGAAGTAGCGGGCGTAAAAAGGGTGCAGGCGTGAGCAATATACCAACCGCCATGAAGTTAAACGACAACAAGATCGATTACGTGCATTGGGACGATCCCAACGAACTGGTGGATCGACTCCGATTGCTCAACGCTTCGCACCGAGCTGATAACAACGCTCACGACAACGAGATGCTGTCGATCATCGAGGAACTTCGCGAAGCCGGCATTATTATAAATTAATCGCGTATCGACGAAACGAGCCAGTCGATTAACGTCAGTGAGGAAAAAAACAATTTTAAATTGTATATCTTATCTTTACTATTAAACATCGTTGAAACATGCGATCCGATGGACGTGAAAAAAATATTAGCTCCGAGAGGCGACGACTCGTTGAGGAATTGCACGCTCCGGCGAGGAGAAATTTTCCACGAAGACGTGTCATAATTCGGGGATACGACGATCTGTGGCAGGCTGACATCGTCGAGATGCGTCCGTACTCGAGTTTCAACAGAGGTCATCACTACATACTCACCGTCATCGATGCGTTGAGCAAGTACGCCTGGGCCGTACCGCTCAAGAGCAAGGTCGGAAGCGAGACGACTAACGCTATCGCTAAGATAATTCGAGAGAGCGGAAGATGCCCGAGAAACTTGCAAACGGATATGGGAAAGGAATTTTACAATGCCGATGTGCAAAAACTCTTGAAAAAACACAACGTTAATCATTATTCCACGTATACGGTGTTGAAGGCATCGATCGTCGAGCGATTCAATCGCACGCTTAAGAACGACATGTGGAAGATGTTTACGCTCAACGGCACTTACAAGTGGGTCGACGCGCTACCGCGTCTCGTGTCAGATTACAACGCGCGCAAGCATCGCACTATCGGCATGCGACCCGTTGACGTAACTCCCGCGATCGCCAAAAGACTCTTGGATACGGTATACAGCGCGATAAAGATCGCAGGTCCAGCAAAATTCAAAGTAGGCGAATCGGTACGCGTGAGCAAGTACAAGACACTTTTCGAAAAAGGTTACACGCCAAATTGGACCACCGAGGTGTTTAAGATCGTTAAAGTGCAACGTACTAATCCCGTAACTTATCTGCTCGAGGATTATCGCGGAAAATCGGTCGCGGGCGCGTTCTACGAGCACGAATTGCATCGCGCGACTCATCCGGACGTGTATCTCGTGGAGAAAGTATTACGCAGGAAGGGAGACAAGGTTTACGTTAAGTGGCTGGGATTCGATAGATCACATAACTCATGGATAAACAAAAGCAGTGTGATTTAATTCATTTTTTTATTTTTATAATGTATTTAAAAAAATAAATATACACTGTATACATGTATACAAAGAGTTTTTATTATTTTTTTCTTCCATTACATTTTTTTAAACTATACATGTATGTAACTTACGAGAACACATGTAAAACTATATGTATTAAGCCGAGTATAAATTAAATAAATCGAAGAGAGAATTAAAACTAATTCCTCAGCAAGCAGGATCTAGGTTGCTATTATAAATTATATATAAAATAAATTTGAACAACTAAATTTTATTGTAAAAACTACATATAAAAACTACAAAAAATACATACATCTATACTACATATATAACAGTATCGTATAAAATTACTACGTTCATAGAAAATACATACATACATAGATATGATACATAGGTACATACATACATACATACATACATACATACATACATACATACATACATACGTGCATATATGCATCATATAAACTATATAAAAAATATAAAAATATATGTACATTGTATAAACATGTATATATATATATTACAACGGAATCCGCCAATGTCCCCACGGTAACGTCTCCGTCGAATCCGGTACGATGTATCGTTTGTCGTCGTACGGACTCAGAGCGATTTTCGACTCGGACACCGTGTATACTTGGTGTAGCTTGGATCTTATACACGACTGGCGACGAGTCATTTCGATCTCTTCGTTCAAGCACCGCGTATAATCGTCGAACGTTATTGTTCGCATTACGACGTTATTCTTTACACCTTTCGCCTTTTTAATGTCTTTTCTACCGTCCACCCTCACCGCGTACATCTTCGCTCTGAGTCCGACGAATTCCGTCATTATCGTTATTCTCATCCTTCATTAGACCGGGTACTTTTTTATTCGCGAGAGGCATCCCGTACGCGTTGTCCGTCGGATAATCGCTCGTATCGAATCTAACGATATCGCGTTTCATCGCCTCGTACGCATCATCGCACTCGATGTGGTATACGAGACTGTTCGTGTCGGTGTACATGATCTTACATTTCTCGCGATACAGAGGTGACATGTATTCGTGGTGAAATTCGTACAAGCAGATTTTCGATATGTCGAGTATACACATACCCACGTAAATCGGTTTGTTGAATTTTACCTCGAGTTTACGCATTTCGACGGCGATTAAGTTTTCCGCAAAGACGCTGCGGCTGTGGAAATTTGGTTTCGCAATCATTGTCTCCGCGCCATACCGTCCGTCCCATTTGGTCAAAAGTTTAACGTCGACGTGATTGCGCACATTTTCCATTGTTTTACCGAATACCGCGTTGTTCATTAATTTGTACAAATTTTTCTCAAAATCGTTTTTCGCGTACGTTCTAAAGTGTGTGTTGAGTTCGATGTAATCGCGGAGCCAGGCGGATTGAGCAAATTGTAGTACGCGATGTATCTTTGCGATACGAAGACCATGGCGCGTACATTGCTGCAGGTTGCGATAATGGATGACATACCGCTTCTTATCGTATAACCTCGCGAGAAGTTTATCCTGCCGCGTGCCGGGTGGTTTATCGCGCGCCGGACAGAAAGGTAGGTCAGTGTGTCGATCGTGTAAATGATGCGGATACTCGAGATCGACCTCGAAAATATAACCCGTAGACGAATCCGGAGCGATCGCGCTCGCGTCAAAGTTCTCAACGTCTTCCATCCATCGAAATTCGGCATAGGGCAGCGGTTGACACATCGCCCATCCGTACAGATTATTTACGTCAAAGTACATAAGGTATGATGACGGTTTCGACGGGTCGTACGAACGCATGTACTTGTTATTGGCCTGCGCGTATCTGCCGGAACATTGACTGAGACCGCCGCATATACCGCGTTCAATAAACATAACCATATCGATGTCGGTGAGCAACTCAAATTTTACGCGCGTATGTTTCAACATGGCGTCCCACGTGAAACCTGGCAATGTGTAGTAATGCGCGGGATCGAGTCCATAACTCGCGACGCAACTTTCGCGGAAATTTTCGAAAACGTCGGCCAATAACAAGACATCGGTCTTGAGATATAGATCGCTGTATTCGCCGAGCGTTCGGATGGAGAACCGCTGCCAGACATTCGCGGCGTGCGCGTAATCGTTCTCCGACACCGTGTCACCGGTCAACGAGCTATAGAACGATTCGCGCGGTGGTAGGCGCGTGTCTTGCAGCTTGTCCGCGCGATCCACGTATTCGTACGGAAAGACACCTTTGCGCGTCAACAAATCAAAATCTTCGTTTGAGACCGTGGAAAATTCGGAACGTAAAATTTTTAATTTTTCTTTCGTTAGAAAAGATGCCAATTTATCAAGGCTGGTATTTAAAAACTTGTACGAATCTATGAATCGCAAGCGTACGCAATTTCGCGAATCTGATCTCTCGGTGGTATCTTGAACGTGTTTTGTAAACGAAATATATTTTTCTTTTGTTATCGGCAGCACGTCGATCCTGCCTTCGAACGCCGTAGCTATTTCCGTGATGATAAAGTGCGCGTCATAACCGGATAAGTTGTGAAATACTATGGGAATGCAATACGAATCTTTATAATTTAGATTACAATTTGAGTACGCGGAACCACGGTAACGACCGGTAAGATGACAATGATCGCGTACCCGCGTGTCGTCCGACGCAAATGATTTCTCGCAAATGTGACAACGCGTCGCGCTACGATATGCCTCCCACTGCTCTCTCGACAACGTTTCCATGGGGACATTCGCGGATAATAGAATTTTTATTTGATGTGCCAAATCTTCGAGTTGCCGAACGAACCACGCAACGCAATCTTCGTTGCGACGAAATCGATATACCGATAACGCGTCGTCGTACGAGCATCGCACGTAGCATCCGATGCTAAATACCTCGTGCTGCTGGTAGGTGTGCGATGCGTCTTCCCTCTCTGCCGGTTCCGTTCGCCGTAGTACGCACTCCAAGTCCGCGTAAACGATGAATGGAAGTCGTTCCTTATTCGTGTGGTTCTTGAATTCGAGCCACTTGTCGTCCTCGCTCGGCAGTCGGATGGCGCAATCGTTCATCTTTTCGCAGTCCGTTGTATGTGAATGCAATCTTTCAGACGAACTGAAGTAATGTAGACATCTGCAAACGGAAAATATGATTTTTTAATAAACAATTTTATAAGAGAAATAATAAAATTTGTTAAAATACATACCGGTCGCAAAAGTATTTCTTGCATTTCTTCTTGTTTATTTGCGAGCTCACAAGACGGGACAGATCTTTGATGTACGCAAAGTGCCCCGCGTTGTCGTCGCGCGGATCCTGCACGTACAATAGATTTGCGTGCTTCTCCATCTTCCTTGATGTCAGCCGTATCGGGAGAATTTCCTTTTCCTTGATACTGTAGACGTTGATTGAGATGTCGTTGAGATGTTCGAACTTTTTAATTTGGTTCAACGTCATCGGAAACGTAATGTCTTGCAAATTTAACACTGTCGTATAATGCGGGTACAACAATTCCCGATTTGTATTTCTTTCAGCCGGATGCAGAGCCGCGACCACCGACCACGCGAAACACGCATTGTCATTGGATCGTACATTGATCACCGCTCGCTTTAACATAATTTCCCGCGGTAACTCGATGTAACATCCCGCGTGCATTGGATTATATTTGTTCACGTTTATAGTCAAATTTAGAATTCGCGACAACGCCCATCCACTGTCGCGTTCTTGGAATTCTTCGAGCGACGCCAACGTGGGTTCGATGACGTGCTGCTCGTACCACTCGTCCAAATTTGACACTCGAAAGAGTTCACTATTTTTAGTGTTTATACTTTTGTTCGCGCGTTTATCGCCCGTCACAAATTCGCCGTTAAATGCAGTGTTCACTTTCACACTATCGTGTCTTTGTACAATGTCTCGCACTCGCTCGAGCACTACACCACCAGCGTCTTCTAAAAATTGTCGCGGTTCGATATAGCCCACATTGATCACCGCACCAGTCAATATACGGCTTTCAAATGCCGTATCGATTTCTCGCCAAACGAGAGATCCATTGTCTCTACTGGTGCTCGCGTACTCACCGCCAACGTGCACGAAACGTCTTTCTAGTTGTGCTTTTGCACCCGCGAGTCGCGCGATCCTCGCCACCGCAGATTGTCTATTTGCAACGATGAGTCGAGGACGCTTAACACGGCTAAGTTCCTCGAGTTGTTCGATGCACTCCTCACATCGTTGCAACCACGCGAAACACTCCACCAAGGTAGCGACTTGGCTGCACTGCTCCAGCAGCTCGCGTTCCACTCGCTCTAGGTGTTCCATATTGCAAAATCGTGATTTTTTTAAATTGTTGTACTGTCTTATAAAACAATTTTACATTTTTTTACTTTCTTTTTTTCTTTTTTCTATAGCTGCTTTAACTCGAAGCCAGTATACAAAGCGTTGTATTTCCGCCATGTCCGGAGATTGATGGGAATAGAACAACCATATATGATTATCGCTTCTTGGAATTATCTCTGCTACTTTTTGCCGCGAGAGAGGTAGTAATATATTGTATGCGTGTCCTCTATAATGATAATATGTGCACGCTTCCAGAATTATTTCCGCTCTCTCAGAAGGAGCGGAGAAGCAGAGAGTCGAATTGTAGCGTCCCTTAACTCTTGGACGAGAAATCGGGAAATGGGGAATTGAGGTATAGTGTCTCTTTATAAAATACACCGCCACGTTCACTGGTAGATGAGAGATTGAATCCCATAACGAAGAACTTGTTAATTCTTCCAATGACTTTTCCATATTGTTTTTATATCACACTCTTCCACTTGCATATGCCTCGTTCACAATGTTGTCTTTTTTCAATTTGTGCAAATTGGGTACATGTTGCATGGCATTATCATACAGACGGACTGTTGGCAATTGGAGCAAAATCGGCTGTTTAGCGCATTGAGAGTATCTATCTCGTGCTTCCTAACGGCATACAATACTCCAATGTCAGTGTCCGCCAGACGAACCATGCATTCGGCACACAGAGTTAGTGCACCACCCGTTGAGTAATAAAATTGTATAGAACAATACTTTTTATTATTATTCAACGCAAGGAGTTCCGAACGGGTGACAATTTTTTCTGCATAATCCGTAAGGTCATCACTTTGATCACTTACGTAATTGCTATCGTCAGACAATGCGTGCTCTTCGTCTTCAATATCAATGTCAATATTGTCAATATTGTCAATTTCTATTTCTTCTTCATTTTCAAACACTTCGTCCACTATATCCACAAAGTTTTCCTCATCCATATTAAACACATTTTCTATATTCAACACATTATCCATTTTCACCGTCACCTATTTTTTTCACACACATTAGACTTCCATCTACTGTGATCCTGCACACCCCATGACCCATTATATATCATCGACAATTTCTTTGTTTAAATCAGAACATCATCATCATAGGTCTCCTCGATTTGTTTATAGTAACCGGAGTATCGACGCTTCTCTTAACACGCCGCGACACGTACGTCGATTTCTACGAAGAGCTATCTTTTCACGGGCTCTTCCTAGAAAAAAATTTGAACGAATCGCGCTCCTTTGCGAACATGTCGCTACATGTTTGATTGCAACAATGAAATTCTTAGAAAAAAAGGGGCGGGGGGGGGGAAAGGTGGGGGGATTAACGATTTGCCATGTCAAAAAAAAATTTACGCGATCAGTCCTCCTCCATCGAACGATCTGCACGACAAAAAAGGTACTCCGCTCCTCCATCGTTCGAACAACACGCAATGTATTCCGCCGTAAAGGAAACAGTGCACCGTACAATGGCGAAAAACAAAAGAAGGAATGTAACGCGTAAGTTTCACCTGCATTTTTTTTATTTTTTTCTCTTTTTTCAATATTGTGCAATATTATATATTTAATTTCCACAGTATTTCGGTGGAGCGTCGCGCGGTACGCTTACTGAGCAGACGTTACACTCTGACGGCCACGGGTTACAAATTTCTGGAAATTGGAATCAACGTTGGTCCACCGAGCTACGTGGAGATCGCTCTGGGAGATCATCGGGGACAGGAATTGATACTGTCTCTCGAAACGTGGAAGGGACTCTACGAGCAGCGATGGAATATCTATAAATTGCTGCGAAATGATTACAAAAACAATTTTATAAGCGTCGGACCGTTAACCGTCAGAATTTGTCTGATGAACGACGTTACACTCGTACGTCTTGAATCTTTGAACGTACGCGTAACGATGATCGAATCGACCCTGCGCCGTATGTTTAATCTGGACGAATGTATCGATGTGACGTTCGATCGACTCGTTAGATTCGTCGATACGATCGATACCAAGTATACGCGATTCTCCAACATCGCGTCTGTTGTAACAGATCCCGAGGAAGTGCCGAACGCGATACGCGATTGCGATATCTTCGATAAACGCCAACTCGTCGATTGCGAGCTGTTAGCTTTAGTTTTTAGTGTATAAGAAAAACACATGTGAATAAAAAAATTTCACACTTAAAAATGTATTCAATTTGTTTAAAAATATAAACATATATAATATGCAAAAAAACATGTATTTCTTTCATTTCTTTCTTCCCCACCATAAAATAATTAGAACAATAATATTCTCCATAAGAGAGAGAGCCGCAACGGAAGAGATAATACGAGAGAGATATTTATTTTTTACTCGGCGGTGGTGGCGGCGGCGGCGGCGGAGGCGGCGGCCCCCTCCCCCCCTCTGACGTCATGTCCACGCGTCCAATTCGTTATTTATCTTTTGGTAATTATTTATCACGGTGCTCTGAAGGCATCAATCGTCGACGCTGTTTACATTCAATGGGTCGCCCAACACGCGCCGTCCCCCCCTCCCCCCGCCCCGGAGCTCCACGGTTGCGCACAGTTCCCCCCGCACACCCGCACCCCCCTCAACGCTTCTGAGTTAGAACCCGCCTAGTATACCTACTACGATACAAGGTTAGTTACGTATCAAGATCATATACAAGATCGTACATTAGCTACAAGATCGTATCATTATATTGTATCATTATATTTTATTTTTACGTTGGGATATATTCATTGACGATATATTTACAAAAATATAAAATAAGAAGGGTGTTACGACAGAAATTCGTGTGTTCCTAAAATTGCCGGATGTATTGTTTGGTTTAGTATTTTTAATTTGTTATTAATCTATTTTAAATTGTATGTTGTTGACTGTGTGTGTGGTTGTTCTGAGAGGAGGTCGGGTTTTCGCTAGTGAGGTCTAGGGGAGGAGGGGAAGGAGTCCGTAGTTCACAGAACTCGTCCAATGATTTCTGGGTGGGGAAATCTGGGTATGTCTGGATGTCATGGCGTTCTGGGAAGAGTACACTGAAATCTGGGGGTGATCCAGATTCAGCTGGTTTGATCGGGGAATAGGATGGAGGAGAAATGTGTAAATAATGGGGTCTCCTGCCGGAACAACTCGTGGTTTCTTGATGTATTAAAACCTCGGATGTCCCAGGCGAAGGATAGCTCCCCGTTTGGCGGGCTCGCTTGTTCCGACGGTAACGGAGCCTTTTCAGGGCTCGCCTCCATCTTTGAGCGTCGGAGAGTGTGGATGATGCAGTTTTCACTAAAAGAAATGGATTTGGAATATGAAGGAAATGTCATTAGTCGCGAACCTTAAGGCTATCTCTGAAATATTTCAGGAAACCGAGAGATCCGAGAGGAGAGAAATTAAAAAGGAAAAAGAAAATTGTAAGAGAGGAGAGAAAAGGCAAAAGAATAGATTTCCCGAATTACTCGACAGCCATGAACCTGCTGAGTGCTCCGCAACGCATAGAGAGCCCGAGAGGTTCGACGGCTGAAGCCAACAGGGAAGAAGCAGATTTTTGCCAAACTATTCGGCAGCCATGAACCTGCTGAGTGCTCCGCAACGCATAGGGAGCCCGAGAGGTTCGATAGCTGAAGCAAAGAAAGAAAGAGAAAAGAAAAAGAAAATGGGAGTAGACGTGTAAAGAGAACGGCAGAGGATAGAAAGGATGTAAGGGAGGAATGAGAAAGTATAAGGAGAAGAGACCCGAAAATTATTATTAGGGAATTTTTTATGTGTAATTAAACTTATTTTTATTCTGTAGAGTTGAGATCTGCGAGATGAAGGCGGTAATAGTGTCGTCAGGAAACTTGATCGCTTGTTCTTGTTGATTGTTTTCAACTGACACCGACTGAATTATTGACAACCTGAATTATCGACAAACTGATAAACTGAAATGTTCCGACCGTGTAAAAGAATGGGACGTAACAGAGAGAGTGAGTTCCGTGCCTTTAAGGGCACTATATATATATATGATTTCGTTGAGGAAAACATCTGTACACGTATTGTTTTTCCGTGATTAGGATAATAGGGATTATCCGCTTAGCCAAATTCTTAGTAATCGACTCTCGGAAGAGATTAGTTGCGTAGCCGTCGCGATCGTAACACAACATGTGTCATTCGTTTATCTGCTTAACTAAATTCTAATAACTGATATTCGAAAGAGAAGAGTCGCGCAGTCATCAAGATGTAACGTCGGTGTACTTCAGCGATTAAGATAATAGGGATTATCCGCTCAGCCGAATTCTAGAAACCGACCTCCGGAAGAGATCAGTTGTGTAACCGTCGCGATCTAACAGAGTAACAGAACATGCGTCACTCGTTTATCCGCTTAATTAAATTCTAATAACAGATACCCGAAAGAGAAGAATCGTGCAGTTGTCACGACGTAACAATACCATTAAAAACTGATGAAATTCAACATCTGATATATATAGTGAAAGATAAGATACCTATGGAATACGATGAAATCTTAGGAGTGGATTTTATACGAAAAAATAGAATTAATTATGATTACGGGAATAAACTCGTGAAAATCAAAAGAATAAATTTCAAACTTTATCTCTGTAAGAAGGTTACTTGAAATCGCACAGCGAACCTGTTACACAACAACAGCTCGAAATATGATCGGTATTACGCAATCGGAAGAAACGTCGCCAGGTATTTTCATCGAAAACTGTCTAGTAGAGTCTCGCGAATACCTCTATCTCGTGAGTATTCTAAACACTACGGAAGCAGCAATAGAAATACCAGTGCCGCACGTGATTATTGATGAATTAATGGATAAACCCATCGAAACGTTGGCGATAAATATGATTAAAATTTAACGACCGAAGTGAACTTTCCCGTGAGGAAAAGATAAGAAATCTTTTAAGAATTAATCATTTAAATTTGGAAGAAAAAAAAGCATTGCTGCACATTGAAGAATTTAGTGAAGTGTTCCATTTAGAGAATCACTGACCTGCACGAACATAATATTACACGCAATAATAACGCGAACCGATTCCGCAAGCGTAAACGTACGATCATACCGCCTTCCAGAAAAACATAAACATAAAGTTGATAAACAAATTCGCAAAATGTTAGGGATTATACAACTTAGCATTAGTCAATGGAATGTACTCCTCCTAGTAGTACCAAAGAAGGCCGATGCATCCGGAAAATCGAAATTAAGAATTATAGTAGATTTTCGAAAATTAAATAATCTCATCGGAGACTCGTTTCCTCTTCCTGATATAACCGATATATTAGATCAGTTAGGAAACGCAAATATTTTACAACGTTAGATCTTCCATCAGATACCGATGGCTGAACACGACAAACATAAGACAGCTTTTTCTACCTTATGGTCACTAGAATTTAATCGTATGTCGTTTGGATTAAAAAATGCGCCACATTTCAATGATTGATGAATACAATCCTAACGGGAATACAAGGATTGAAATCTAGTATACCTAGAGGATATAGTAATTTACGGTCCAAACTTAAAAGAACACAACCAAAAGCTCGTAGAAATGGGGAAGTCCCAGTTGCGCACAGAATAAATCGGACACAGCAGATTGAATGGATCGGACACAGGTCCAAACGGATATAATAAGGAACGGACATAAGATGATTGAAATCGGACACAGTGGCAATCAGACACATTGAAAATCGGACACAATAGGAAATGGACATACGGTAGCTGCAATTGGACACAGTAACAATCGGACACGGTGACAATCGGACACGGTAACAATCGGACACAGTAACAATCGGACATAATGCCAATCGGATACAGTAGGAAATGGACGCATGGATAGTTAAATAAATAAATAGATAAAAGAATCTGGCAAAAAAAAACGTGGCGGTCTGCCTCGCGAACCGAGATATTAAGCGTTAAAGTTGACGATTTTTTTGGTTAAGAAATTTGTCATAGCGATGTAATGCAGCAAACTGAGCATGCGTTATGATTCTGTACGCATGATAGAGGGGGCGAAATCCCCCGAACGGAGGCTGAAGTTCCCTCGTCATGGGTCCAGGGGGCAAAGCTCCCTGGTCGAAGCCCCCCACTATTACAGAACTTGTAACGGAGCGCATCCCTCCGCTCCGTTTCTCCTCCAACTTTCTCCCAACTGATCATCCATCGAGGACCGTCGACTACCAGGCGGAGTGCGACAGCCACAAAAGACATTTATGCTTCTTTTTTAATCTTACATAAATCCGCGAAAATTCTGAAGCGTCGGAGAATATAACGAAGGAATACCGCGTAAACATGATTGTGTTCGTGATGTTCCCCCCGCGCCGCACCACGCGCCGTACCAGCGAGCGCTAATGCGCTCCGCGCCGCACCGACACCGCGCCACGCAAGTGAGCGTCCCACACTGCGCCACGATCGCGTCTACAAGCGCGTAACGGAACACCGTACCACCAAACTCCTCTTCCTACTTTTCTACATCCCCGCTCCGATTCTTTATCATCCCAAAAAACCAATTACATCCGATCATTTTTCTCCGCTCCTGTGGAGAGCTATCCCCGAGATCGACCAATCCGACTGATCCGATCGAAAAATACCGAGGTCGATCTATAAAAAGGCATCACTCTCCACAGAAAATCATCCTGTTCCGCGCTCGTCTTCTGAGAGTACGAGGAAAGCGAGTATCCAAACCGATTCTGGTAGAAAGCCTGAGATTTGTTGGGGCCGTCCCCAACGCACCAAGTTCGCTTGGCCTGGCCAAAAACCACATCCGAAATCCCTCGCGGCAAGCCGAGAGCTACTGAAGTCTCTCCAGCGCATCGAGTCCGTTCAATCCGACTCCGTCGTCTCCGAATTCCACCATGTATCGGGGTGCCTCCCGATACAATCGTACTTCCGACCGATTCCGAGCATTGGGATACACCTGATCGGCCGAGTTCACTCGGCACTCTTCATACAGACGAGGGGCACACTCCCCCCCCGTCAGCCGAGTACTCTCGGCAGGGAACTGGCTCACCCGTTCTCCGACCTGAACGGTCAGGAAATCCTCTCGCGAAAATTTCACACTCGCGACATAGACAACGCGCTCCTCCTAACACGCTTACATGATTTAATTCGCCGGAAGATTTAAAGGTCCGTGACAACACGTGCGACACTGCCGCCGCCGCGCGCGCCCCGCGCCACCGAGTTCCGCGCAGCGATATCAGTATCGCGCCGACTGCCGGAGCGATACCTCATCCGCGTAAAAACTATAAATACGCACCGATCGTCGTTTCGCCCAATTCACGGCCAATTTTATTCGCGGCTATTTGTGCATTCCATCGATATTATATATTGTTACTCTTTTTATTTCAATAAACTATTGTTACAATATAATTTCGCCTAACATCTAACTCGAATCTCTAGACCAAATTTTTATCTCCAACGTCCTCACTTTCCCCACCTGTTGACCGACTGACCGCTGTCCGTGTGAGAAAGCGAGACTGTTTTAAACTAATTACGAAAACAATACAAAATTATATTTGTAACAAAATGAAAAGATTAGCGAAAACTTCACATCCGATCCTTGCGTTGGGGTCTTTACCAATCTTTCTAGAATCTATCATTTTAGTAAGGCGAAAGATTGCATTTTGCACTTCGAATATAACAACACTTTTAACACTTTTTTAGAAAAACTGTCAAACTATCCGTGCGTCCACTTCTTACTGTGTTCGATTGGCACTGTGTCCGATTGGCACTGTGTCCGATTGTTACTGTGTCCGATTGCAGCTACCATATGTTCATTTCCTACTGTGTCCGATTGGCACTGTGTCCGATTGACACTGTGTCCGATTGGCACTGTGTCTGATTGGCACTGTGTCCGATTGCCACTGTGTCCGATTGCCACTGTGTCCGATTGTCACTGTGTCCGATTGTCATTGTGTCCGATTGCAGCTACCGTATATCCATTACCTACTGTATCCGATTGTTACTGTGTCTGATTGTCACTGTGTTCAATTGTTACTGTGTCCAATTGTCACTGTGTCCGATTTCAATTACTTTGTGTCCTTATTGTGTCCGTTTGGACCTGTGTTCGATCTATTCAACTTGCTGTGTCCGATTTATTCTGTGCGCAACTGGGACTCACTCGTAAAAATACTTAAGAGATTACGGCAAAACAATTTAAAATTACAGTTGGATAAATGCGAATTTTTTGAGAAAAGAAGTAATTTACTTAGGGCATATTATAACCGAAAATGGAATATTGCCCGGTCCGACTAAATTAAAAGCCATGAATAAATTTTCAGTACCAAAAAAGATAAAAGTCATTTGTACAGTCATTTATCGGACTAGCCGGGTATTATCGAAAATTTATTGAAGACTTTTCTAAAATTCTAAACCTCTAACGAAATTAACAAAGAAAGACGCAAAGTTTGTCTGGATATCAGAACAGCAATACGCGTTTGAAACATTAAAAAATAAATTAACGTCCGCACATGTGCTAAATTATTCAGATTTTTTGCGAGAATTCATTGTCACGACGGACGCATCCGATTACGCGATAGGAGCCATGTTATCCCAAGGCACAGTAGGACAAAACTGTATGCTAGCCGAGTATTATCGCGAGCCAAAATTACAATACCACTAAAAAGGAACTTCTTGCGATAATTTGGGCTTTAAAACATTTTAGACCGTATCTATACGGGGCGAAATTTAAAATAATAACGGATCATAAACCATTAATATGGTTGTTTAACGTCAGTGACTCCAGATCAAGACTGATCCGATGGAGATTCTGCAACTTGAAGAATATGATTACGAGATTATTCATAAGGCAGGGAAAGCCAACGCGAATGCGGATGCATTAAGTAGAAATGTATTGACGGTCACACGAGACGAAGAGATAACTAATTCAATCCCCGTAAAAGAATATAACGAAGAATATAACGAAGAAGAGAAGTAACAAATATTATATGAATATCATGATGCGCCCATAGGAGGACATCAAAGAATGACTACGCACGCGCGTATGCCAATACATTATTCATCATATAAATATTTTCAGATATGTATATAGTACAGATATATATATATATATATATATATATATATATATATATATGTAGTATATAGTATATGTATAGTATATGTATATAGTAGATATGTATATTGATGAATGCGTGTACATATTTTCAGATTTTCATTAAAACAATGGAGTAAAAATGATGATAAATGGAAAACAACTTCAAGAGTTGTTTAGTTAACTTCAATAGTTAACTTCAAGAGTAAAAAGAATTATGTTCCTCGATATCAAAAATAGTTTAACGAAAGGTACCATATGTATAAGCATGGTATGTAAATTTATAATTTAACTCAATTATTATTTTTCTATATAAGATAACGCATCAATGACAACAAAATAAATTTTCTTTTGTTCGTTGTTTATAGAAACATAATAACCAAATATTAAATTTTATAATTGAAAGCCACAATGGAAAGATTTCTAATCAATACTATAAGAACCAATACATATTGATAAAGGAGAATACAAAAAATAAAAGGTCACGCCTTATGGAGTAAGTATATTTATGTTAATTATCAAGGTATGTAACATAAAGTATAAACATAATTTGCATATCTTCTTCTTCGTATGGTAGGACTATTGTCCTGTCTTTTCTGCCTCGGAATCAGGCCTGTATCTTCGATGATCCAATTGAGCCATCTGGGTCATTAGTTCGTGGCCGCCATACTTGATCATTTCATTGTCAATGTCTGGTGATTTATGGTTTTTCAGTTTATTTGGTTGCTTGAACTTCCTCTAATGTGATCCTATCAGCGTCAGTATTGTTTTGCGTTTCTCTTCTGGTTTCTTCTGGCTCCTCTCTGGTATCCTCTTGCTGATAAAAATTTTCAAAGTGCAATATCCAGGTTTCCGATTTGATAGAGGTTATGCTTATTTCCTCGTTAATTGGTTTTTTCTTGTTTTGTAACATATTTCGTATCTTCTTCTAACCTCCGCACAGGTAGTGTTCCATGTTCTTCGAGAATTTCTCCTTAGTAGTCCTTTTTGATATGTTTTATTTCGCTGAGCATCCTGTTTTTTATTCCTTTATATTTTCCATGTTCCTCTAGTGTTCTGTTGTTGCAGTACCTTATATATGCATTCCTTTTCTCGTTTGCTAACTTTCCACTTCATTTGTAAATCACGGTTTGTTATTATTTCTGTTTGCGTTAATTGTTCTCATTTCTATGGCTTTCTTGGCACTGTTCATTATGTTCTGTTTTATTTTCTCCTATGCTTCCTCAGTTGTATCGGTTTCTGTGATGGGATTGGCAGCAATTTTTTTCTCAACCTATTCTAATAGAGGACTTTTGTGCTGTCGCTGTTAAATGACTCTATGTTGAATTTGTGAACATAGTTTGCTGGCCTCTTCTTTTTCTTTTCCGCATGTGATGATCGCTACTCACACAGCACTAGCCTGTGCTGCGTGTCTACGTTTGCTGACACCAGCGTGCGCACATCGAGTATCCTGTACGAATGAATTGCCTTGTTGATTACGTGATCGATCATGGATTTTTGCCTCTAGTGATCAATGTGTATTTTTGTTGCTCTCTATGATCGAAACCGCGCATTAACAATACGAAAAACGTATTGTTAATGCGCGGTTCGTTCTGGACACAGGAAGACTAGCATGTTCCCGTTTTCGTTCCGTGTTTCTTCATTGAATCTTTGCACGACTGCTGGTATGTAGTTGTTCTCAATTCTCGAATTAAAGTTACCCATTAGGAATATGTTGTCTTTGGCTAGTTGTTTCAGTACCTCTTGCAATTCTTTCGTTCCTGGATTTATTCATATCCGGCGTATATACTTATCACATGCATATGCTCATTGGCTACTTTTATCGTGGTGTATATTAAATATTGATTGACATATTTCACCTTCTCCTTGAGATCTTTAAATTCTTCATGGATCAGTATACTAACACCCGCCAGCGTCCTGCAATTCTTTTCCATTCCGCCGTAGAGCAAGATGCAGTTTTTTTTTATCTTGTGTTTCCCCTTCTTTTCTTCTTTCAGAGAGTGCACATATGTTTATTTTATGTCTGTTCATTTCTATTATTACTTTCTGCTCCTTGTTGTTTGACGATGTTATGTTCCAACAGCTAAGTTGTAATTTATCTGTTCGCCATGTTCGCTTTTTCCTTTTCTGTGCCGTGTCATTCATCTTTGAGTTTGTCCAGTATCCGAAGCTCCATTAGCAGTAATGTGAGCACTGAGTCTTTTTTACGATAGGTAGGTTGCTAGCCTTGCCTATCCTCCTTTTGCAACCGGACTTGGAACCGTTTTTGACGGAGTTTAATTTGCATTGTAGTAATAAAAATAATATTAATATTTTACAGAAAAGTCCAAAACTGACAGTCGCCGCTGACGAAATAAAGTAAGTATAAAGCCATCTTCACACACGCACGCACGCACGTACGCACGCACACACGTTTTCATTTCATCTCATTCAAAGTTACATCTCTCTTTTTTCTTTATCCTCTTCCCTCTTACCTTTTCTTTTTTTTCCTCTCTCTCTCTCTCTCTCTCTCTCTCTCTCTCTCTCTCTCTCTCTCTCTCTCTCTCTCTCTCTCTGTGTGTGTGTGTGTGTGTGTGTGTGTGTGTGTGTGTGTGTGTGTGTGTGTGTGTGTGTGTGTGTGTGTGTGTGTGTGTGTGTGTGTGTGTGTGTGTGTGTGTGTGTGTGTGTGTAAATCTGTCACATGGGGCATCGTTCATCCACGATGAAATTCATTCGTCAAGCTACAACGATATAAAGATATCATAGATATCTCTACAAGGTAAGTGAATGAAAGAGAGAGAAAGAGATAGAGAGAGAGAGAGAAAGAGAGAGAAAAAATAAGTGAGAAATCACATAGGTGCATACTATCGCGTATGGTAAACACGTCGGACGGTGAGTTGTGCCGTCCCCGCCTACCTTCCGTACGCGTCTCGTTATTCGCTAACTTTTTTCTTTTATAATTTAAAATGTAATCGTCGGACATTTTTGTAGAGGAAAAATCGTCTCAGAATTAATTTAGGAGTACGTCCTTGCAAGGACACAGGGTTGTTCTGAATCACCCTGTGTATATGTATGTATATATATGTATATATATATATATATATATATATATATATATATACATATATATATATATATAATTATATATACATTCTCATCTACAATTTGTCGATGTAGTATGGACTCGCACCACATCTATTTTACGAGACATGATTTTATCAGCAGTGTCGCAAAATAGATGTGACTTGTAGTTCTATGGCTTAATTATAGATATTGATGGCAGCAGTGTACGGCGATTTCTACGGTGTCACGAAAAAAGCTGACGTGGCCGCTCTTAGGTTTCTCTCTGGAGGCAAATCGCCTAGGGTTACTCTGCCAAGAAAAATCCTTATATTGGCCATTCGGAACCGGCGTAAAACTGGTAGTCATATATCCATGTCAACAATACGCGCATGGATATATGCAGGGATTCAGCCAAAACCCATGAAAGATTATAGAGCTTGAAGAAGAAGAACATATCAAAATAACATGCAAAAACAAGGGTAATCTTAATAAAAAATATGTTGTAGATAGTCTTTGGTTTAATCATTTTCAGCATTATCTAAATATACATTTTCATATTTAATGTCTTCATCTTCGAGCACAGGACAAGATAGTATTTCACTTTGTGATATAGCAGATATATGAAGTAAAATGGATGAATTTTGATCAAATGGCTGTATGGCTTTTGGCTGATTAGCATTTGAAGATAGTGTTGTTGTGAATTTGGAAATTGTTTTTTCGATTTGATCTAACTTTGGACGAGTTTGCTTTTCATGCAAAGTACAGGGATGGGCTGTACTTTTATAATTCTAACATGAAACTACTGGTTGTACAAGATATGGCTGATCTAATGAAATTTCTGTGAACATCGGATTTATTGGTGGCGTAGTTGAAATCCCAGAAAATTGCTGAAATGTCGGATAATTTTTAGGAAAGGGGAATTCAAATTCTATGAGTCCTGTGAATAACTTTTGCGTTTGCTGTAAGAAGACATTATTAATTGAACATTTTTTTCTCAAGCTTGCGTTGCTCTTCTATTGAAGAAAAACTATTGTTTTTGCTAGTAGCTTTTCTTGCAATTCAATTATTTGTTCTGCAAAATTTTGCATAATATTTCTTAAGCCAGATCGTGGATCTTCACATCTTGGGTGTATAGATGTTTCATATATTTTACGTATTTTAAAAAAAAGCGTAGTTGTTAAAAGCGTATAGTTGTTAAAATCATCAAGTTCATATGAATTGAAGGGAGGCATTGAGGTGGTACTCCTGTCTTCTGATAAACAACTTTTGATAAACAATTAGAAGAACAGCTTGATGATAATGATAGAGGTAAACTATGTTGTGTTTAGAAGATGATGAACTTTTGTGAGGAATTGAAGTAAATGTCGATAGGCTAGAGCAACTATTGGTATGTTTCACAAATTTTTCTGTCTGTGATTCACTACAATTTTTTGATACAGACATTTCACTATTATTTGCACAATCATAATCAAAGAGCTTATCTAAACAATACATCATTAATTTTATATCTGTGACATTATGTATTAATACATGTGTGATAATGTTTTAATATATATATATATATATATATATATATATATATATATATATATAAAATATTTATAATAATTAATTTGATATAGCATTGCCGCAATAAATATAAACATTTGAGACTGTACTTGTACTTGGATCAGGAGACAGTATGATAGAATCTATATCGTTTTGATTTACAATTGGTAGCTAAATATCTCCCTCTTCAAAAAGATGACATTTTACTTTATTTTTTATTCCTACGCCACTTACCGATAAAGTTTCTATTGTAGTTTTAAATTGTTTTGTAAACAAAAAAATCATTAAATATAAAACTAAATACACTGCAAAAGCTGTAATCGCAACGAATTGAAACTCATTATCAGTTCCACAAAATAAATATTGTAGTCATTAACAACAATTATAATGTTTGTTCTTATTTACATACTTTTCATTGCTTTAAACTTGTCCAAAAGTTATGTGTTTTATTATATTCTTTACTTTTAAATATTTTTTCTATTTTTTTAAATATGTCTGCGGATCGAAATTTCTTTCCATCCATTAATTGTATCACTTGCAATTCTTTTATAATGCTAAAAAGCACTCCGTTTCTTTAATATATCAAAAAGTCTTCTTTTTTTCTTGATTTTTGTTTATGATAACAAAAATAACAAATAAAAGATTTGTGTAACTCGTATGAAACAACATGTGATATATTTTTTACTATTCTATTCTGTGATTTATTACTATTCTATTTCTTTTATTTTTTGTTTTAAATTGTAGCGGTGGCTACTTAACAGAATTTACAACACAGATCACGATTTAATCCTTAACCGGGCGTGTCGCGGCACTAAATGCCGCAAAATTTGTTTAATGCAGGTCTTTTTTTTTATTACCAACCTTCTGTATTTCTCATTTAATATCTCAACCATGAGACAATACAACTGCCGCATTTTTCCTATTAAGTAATTAGCCGTTTATCCACTTTAAAATCAGTAGACATTTTGCGGCAGAGTGTCGCACGCGCCTCAGAACGTAAGGAAAATCATGCTTATATAAATAATTATAATAATGCGAGATGTTGAATCATTCCTCACATTTTAATTTATTTTTACTCACATTAATGCTTAATATCTCTTTAGATTAGAGTTAAGTTTTAAGTTATGTTTTAAAAAGCTTAAACAATATAAATTTTGAAACAATCTTCCAGACATCCTGAATTCAAATCTTGTCCTAAGTTTCCTAAGTCTTAAAAATATCCTGAATTAAGATTATTCTGTAAATACTGGAAAAAATGGAGGAAGATAACATACAAGAAGAAATAAATGATTTTAGTTAATTTCATTTTATTTTTTTTATTTTAGTTTGTAACGGAGCGCCCCTCCCTTCATTCCTCCGCTCCATTCCTCCTCCGAAATTTCCCCCGATCGACCATCCGTCAGGGACCGCCGAACACCAGGCGAAGTGCGGCAGTGGCCGCAAAGAGGCAGTAATGCCTCCTTTTTTAAATACATCCATACGCGAACTCCGAAGCATCGGAGAATACCACGAAAACATGTATGTTTTCGTGGTATTTCCCCGCACCGCGCCAAGCGTCGCGCCAACAAGCGCTAACGCACTCTGCACTGCGCCACGCACCGTACCGCCGAGCGTGAACGCGTCCCGCGCCGCACCGACGCCGCGCCACGCAACCGAGCGAGCGTCCCACACCGCGCCACGACCGCGTCCACAAGCGCGTAACCACTCCCGCACCGCGCCGTTCCCACTGAATTCCTTCCCTATCTTTAATCATCCCCCGCTCCTATCCCCAAAAAACCAATTATACCCGATCCTTTTTTCCGCTCCTGGGGAGAGGGATGCTAACCCCGAGATCGACCAATCCGACCGATCCGACCGAAAATACTGAGGTCAATCTCGAGTATAAAAAGGCATTGCTCTCCACAGGAAATGACTCCTCGTTTACTCCTGTTCCTAGCTCGTTTTCCGAGAGCTCGTCTCAAGGAAACGAGCATCCGAAACCGGTAGCAAACCTGAGATTTGTTGGGGCTCTCCCCAACGCGCCAAGTTCGCTTGGCCTGGCCGAAAGCCGTCTCCGTATCTCGAACGGCAAGCCGCGAGTTGCTGGGGTCTCCCCAGCGCGTCGAGTTCGCTCGACCCGACTTCGCCGTTCCCGAGATTTCACCACCGAGTATCGGGGTTCTCCCCGATATCACCTCTCCGAGCACCAAGGTACACCCTGGTCGGCCGAGTTCACTCGGCACCGCCACTTTCTTCTCCGCACGCAGCCGGGGCCCTCCCCGGCTGGCCGAGTTCATTCGGCATTCACGCAGACAGACGAGGGGCACACTCCCCGTCCGCCGAGCTCTCTCAGCAGGAAACGGGCACACCCGTTCTCCGATCTAAACGATCCGACGACCTCGCGAAATATCCTTCCTTGCGACAACACCCGCGACACGCGTGCACGTTTAAATCAACGCCGATTTAAAGGCCCGCGACGAACACGTGCGACACCACCGCCGCCGCGCGCGCCCCGCGCCACCGAACTGCGTGCCGCGCTCAGTATCGCGCCGACCGCCCGAGCGATATCTTATTTTATCCACGCACTATCCGCGCGCCGATCGCCGTCTCGCCCGTCCACGGCCACAATTGACGCGAAGATTCGATGCATTCCATCGCACCACTATTGGTTAAATAAAGCATCGTTATTTGTTATAATTATCGCCTAACAATTTAATAACAACTTTCTGTCTCCAACGTCCTCGCTTCCCCTCCTGGCAACCGACTGACCGCTCTCCCCGCGGGAAAGCGAGACCGTTTTAAGTTGATTTTAATATTTTTTTATTTTAATTTATTTTATATCATTACCTTATAAGAACATTGTTATTATTTTTCTATATTTGATTTTAAATTGATGTCTTTATTTTAAAACAATTACCTTATTTTTAATTTTCTACTTACATCTAACCAAACTTTTATTTTTTATAAGAAAGTAGACACAAAATTTTAATATTACAATTTTAATATTACAGTTAAATTTTAATATTATATTTTATTATTATATATTATATTATTGTGCGGAATTGAGACGCCGTTCACTGGCACAACTCTCGATTGAAGATTCAACTGAGGATGATAGAATGATGAGCTTTTTTGAGACAGATTACATTAATTTAATAAGTCAACTGTTACAATGAAACAGTGTCCAGATTGTAGAATTTAATTCACAGTAGCGTACATGTTGAGAAAATAGACTATATGTTCGCTAGATAGATTGCACGCACTGAATGATTCGTATGAATTGCGTGATCACGTGATGAGAGAATGTATATATATATATATGTATGTATATATATGTATATATATATATATATATGTATATATATATATATATATATATATATATATATATATATATATATCCATCTTGTTTTTCTTACTGCGTGAGAAGGAAACATGGATATTCAATTTATTGATGAAAAGTTGTCTCTTCTAACCTGGTACTAAATATATAAATAAAGCAGGAAAATGTGAGTCTGAACCTATTCTTAACTGCAAAAATAATAAAAATAAATCATTAGCAAGTGGAATATTGCTATGCGATTTACGAATAATGCGGAGCTCTTGAAGCTGCCGATACATTGTTAGGTATTCCTTTATATGGAACTGATTGAAATACAACTATTAAATGGTTAGATGTTAATCAGATACGATCCAGAAAATTGAAACATTGTAAGGATATTGAAATTCTTGATAATAAATCTATAGATGTATTTTGTCCATCTGTAATGATGAGCATTATTCAAATAGACCAGAAGAAATAAAACATACATCACTTTATGAATTTGTGTAATGATATGATATTGTTACGTTCGAGATTCTAGAGGGAAGGTAAATACCTTCGGTCAGGAGGAGGAGAACTCGGGTGGACGCACGGAACTGTTGTTGCTCTCATAGATCAACGTCGTGGGGTCGATCCGCGAGTCAAATGCGCGTCCTAAGAGGAACCGGGTTAGCGTCGGCGACGTTATAACCCTTACCTGCGCCAGCGTTATCGGTGGTCCGTTTTAGGTCAGAGAACCGAATCTTTAACCAAGGATGGACCTCGTGCGATCTTCAGGGAGCCGTAAACGGTTCGGGGTCAAGTTTTTTAATAAATAAATAGAGACGGAATTCGAGTTAACTATGATTTAATAAAAAAAGGAAATACAATATATTAATTCTACGATCTTACGAAATGGCGCAACTATTACAGTGTACATTTGAATATGGAGTTCTGCTTACAAAATTTTCATACATAGAACTTCAAATAATAGAAAAATCCGATATCTATATTTCCAATTGTTCTGATTGTTCTAATTGTTCTAATTGTTCTAATTGGAGCAAAAAATTAGTTATTGCGAGTATGTCAACGGGATCAGGACGCAGGTGTGACGGAGGATTAGGGTGAGCGCTACGGAAAGCTTTCACAGGGACAAGGAAGGGGGTCACGGGAAATGTACATTGGGATTATATCGTGGATTTGATGATTTGAAATTTGATCCCAAAACTGGTTGTCGGGCTTGAATTTTCTTTTAATGTAAAAAGCTCTCGGTGGTGGATGGGTGGGAGCGAGAAATTGGCGGACGAGATCGTAGAACTTCTCCACGTCGAAGTTCTCTGGAGTGCATTGTTTCTCGAAATCTGCCGCGGAGCGGAGGGCGGTGGCGTATTGTTGTAAAGAGATGTTAGAGAGTCTCGGTTCTATTTCGATTAACCGTTCCGCGAGTTTCTCGGCGTGTCCGGTTTCGCGACGAATCCGTTTGTTTAGCTTCTCCCGACGGTGTCGCAATTCTCGTTTCGTTTGCTTGTTCGGGATGGCTTTCGTTTGGTTCACTATGTAAATATAAGAATTACATGAGAGAGAGTGTGAGGTGAAAGTGATAAAAAAATTGAGGAATCGTGATAAGGCAGCTTCACCAAATCAATCGGCGACTTGCCAGATTGGAATGTTGTGGAATTGGGGGAGGCAGCTTCACCGAGTCAATCGGCGGCTTGCCAAGTCAGAATATGGAGAAATCAGGGAAGGCAGCTTCATCGAGTTAATTGGCGGCTTGCTAATTAGGAATGTTGAAATGTTTTAAGGAAACAATTATGTCAAGATCGCGAATCAAACAGCCAGTCTACCACGGGAAAGAGTGATAAAAATGGACTTACTTTTGTTGGGGGGGGGGGCTGGTGATGGAAGAGAGGTGTGGTGCCTAGGCTGGATCGTGGATCGAATCACAGGAAAATGAAAGTATCGCGCACAGATTCTAACTGAGAAAAAAAATTTTTGCAACAACCTCTCGTTCGTGAAGGCGTGGAGCGATGAGAAGAGAGAAGAGAGCGATCCGCTCCAAGTCGCGGTTTATAAGGAGTTCCGGAAGGGTGGGAATATTTGAGATGGATTTTTTCGTTGGCTTGTCGAATGATATTTTAGAAAAATTGCGAGTATAGAGAAAGGAAGTGAGCAGTGTTCTGTGAATTGTAGTTATTTTTTTTTTATTCCGGATTTCCTAGTGAATGACGGAATTTGTTAGTGAAAATTCTATCCACCATTCCACATCCTCATTCATTGGTGTGCCCGCCAACGGCCGGCTAATCGCTTCTTCTTGATTGGCGTTTCCCCACCAATTTGGGGAGTGTCATCTTCGAACGATCTGACGCGTTTCTTATCCGTTAAGAATTTGGTTTTGTTAATATTTTTGAATTTTATTGGTATGTCATAAATTTTTCGATGTCGATAAAGTTGTCTATCGCAAAAAGAAAAAAAATTATTTTTAGATAGTGAGACGTATCTCGAAAGGAATTTGTATATTTTTTATATATTTATTTAGGGTCTTTCTAGATCGTTCGAGGCACCTTTTTCTTTTTTCGAAAGAGAAGAATTCGTGAAGTCCCTCGGACGTAACACCCCCGCCTTAGACAAATGGGAGTGCACAACATTTGCAACAGTAAGATAATAATTCTTCTCTTTCGGTTCTTTTCCTTTTTTCGGTTTCGTTTCCCTCTTTTTGTGAAGAAGAAGAAAGGAACAGGCGACCACCAAAACTCCTTCCTTATTCCCTCATTCTTCTTTGTCTTAGCTTACCGTTGCATTATATTCGCAATGCTGCTTAAAATTAAATTGTGCGCATCGTTCACTTTTCCCACTCTCTTCTTCTTCCTCTTTCTTTTTTTTTGGAAATTATCTTAAGTGTTTTATGCCTAAAATTTGTTAATGCATATTTATTTTTAGAAGGACTTATTCCTCCTTTTGGAAAGAGTGAAGGATGCGCAAAATCTTGATGTACGCGGAGATGCTTGGATTCGATAAAAGAATATTGTTTATTAGTATTATTACTATTATTGCTATTATTATTACTATTATTATTATTATTTCATTATTATTATTATGAGTACAAATTATTATGATTACGAATAGATTCAAAGAAATTATAAGAAGCTCGAAAGAATTAACGATAATTTTGGCTTAACTCTATCGCATTTGTTAAATAGCCTTCAAGAGAAAGGAAATGATTTTGATAACAAAGCAGACAACAAACTCTTATCTATCTTTTTGGAAATAACGTGTTATACTACGTGAATGTCACCGGTCGCGTCTCGTTTTATTTGGAGTTAAATCTCTATGTTTTACATCCTAAGATAGGTTTTCTATCTCCCTTTTTTTGGTGTCTTAGTACACATGGCCACATTATGGCCACTAGGCGTTTTAACGCCTGCCTTTACTTGCCTCAGTCGTTGCGTCTCGTTTGGTTATGATTTGTTATACTAGGTGACATCAGCATGAGAAATTATTCGACTGGGCATTTAGGTGTGTAGAATTATCATCCTCCCAATTTGTTATCTATTGGGGTTTGTTTGTTATTATGCTGTAGGTTAGGGTGTTGGTGTAGCTAAATAAGGAAGAAAAAAACTTTCCCGCTCCCCAGTAAGCACTCAAGCAGTATCTGTGTGAGTAGAGAATTAATTGATTTGATTACACTTCCTCCCTTTTTAGGCCTAAAGATGTTTGAATGCTAGAATTGAATCACTTATAATAAGAGAAACAAATGCTAAGTTATGAAGAGAGACGAATGCTAAGTTATAAGGAATACAAAGACTTTAAAAATAAAAAGAAATGAAGAACTCAAATAAAAATAAGAAAAATAACTCGTAAAGAAAAATAGTAATAAAAAAAATTAATATAATAAGTTTAGTATTAAAAGGTAGATAATATGTATAATATGTATAAAAGGAACTTAAGTAATTGTTATCAAAATTATTATGATTATTATTAAATTATAATATTTACGATTGTATACGATTGTACTTAAACATTACTTTATTAACTAAGTATACGAGATAAAAAATGATATAATTAAGAGAAATAAGAATTGTAACTAAAAGAAATAAAGGTTGTATAACTAAGTCGTATTTTTAGACCGCTGGGAAGATATCCACGATTCGGGCCTCTTTCTCGACTCGTGCCTCCCCTAGAGATACCAGTGCGTCACAAAGGTTCGTGATCCCCCAGTCGTCCTCGTGCGGCAAGATTAATTTAACCATTGTGACCCCGTTTTCCAGTGGACGCGCGATGTTAATGTATCCGCTGTGTCCTTCGGCTAGGATTCGGCACAAGGTTCTAGTTTTCCTGGATCAAAATCTGGTTGGTTTAGCCGGTCCCATGTGGGCTAGCCCACATGATAAGAGCCTGTCAGTATAATTCTTGGAAACGCCCTTCCAAGCGGAAAATTTGGTGGAATGGTCTCCACACTTGGCGTCCTATGTCCCTGAGATCGATCCGGGCGGTCCTCTGGGCCGGATTGACTCCCGTAATCAATCCTCTTTGCCATACATCGCCATCTTTTACAACAACAGGCTTGTCTTTCTCTATGTCGTTGGGCCAACAAATGAGTTCTTTGGATTTGCGGTTCATTCGGAAGTTAAGTTCTTCCGATGATCTTGCAGAGCTGGTTCTCTATTTTTTAACCGCACCCAAAACAGGAGCAGAGATTCCATTCGTAGAATCTTACACTCGAGACGCCCACGAATCAAACGGCTGGTATCGATAGCTTCCATTCTTCTCTTCTTCTTTTTACTTCTACTTTCTTCAATTCTAAAAATTTTAATGGCTGTTAGGTGGTTCCGGGGAGGAATAACAGATAGGAGAAAGAAGGGAAAGAAGTTGTCTTGTTGTTATTATTTTTTTAATTCGAACGAAAATCCTGAAATCCCCCTTTTTCCTCTAATGGTAATAAAGGGTATACTTGATTTTCGGTCTTGCTATGCAGATCAGACTCTGGCCTGTTCGGGTTTTTGAAACCCTTTTTGTCCCCAATAATAATAAAAGGTGAGTAATAGAGTAATAGAGTCCCAGATGGCACTCAGTAGATGTATAGACCATCCATGTATGCAAAGCGTAACCATGTACGATTGTGTCTATCATTAGTTTTATAATTCTCCCGGTGAGGTATATTCCAATTACTCCAGCACTGATATTGCCAAAAATTAAGAATTTGTTCCAAAATTTTTTCCATGTGGATGCAGTTATTTTTGTTATGGATGCTTTGTCTAACAGGTTTGAGATTGACCCCTCCCCGTTCAAAGAGATTGGTTGTCCCATCATTCCCCTGACTATCGTGTTAAGCACCGCCGATCGCTCAGCAGGGAACAATATGTGATCTCGTAGATCATTGAGATCATTTTCGGTGTATATTCCGCTTGTAACAAGCGATCCAGGACTGACGTACTTCCACGTAGGTTTGATCATGGGTTTCATAATTGTGGGCGGTAACGATTCCACGGGTTTGGACATGAGCTTATACCATGAATCTCCTAGGTGATACATAGTGGGTACGAATGAGTTGCAATTTATCTGAGTTTCTTGTCGTAACAGTACATGGGTTTGCGGCGTTTAGTAATAAGTGTCGTTTCCCCGAATGATCGGTAATTGATAACAATTATCAGGTGATAACAGTTAACAGGTTTTTGTGATTTTTACTTTTATGGGTACACACATTTTACGATATGTATTACTTCTCTGGCTAACAGGGCCATATATCCAGGTCCTTTCATTAGATAATAAGCGAAGATATCGGGTATTTGTACCAGGTGTATGCATAAGTTTTTTCCGGTTTGACTAAGAGATGTCGCCAGCGAAAAGTACGCAGCGTATTAATTTGACACATACATCATTTTGTTCGTCTGACATTTAAAACTTACAAACACACACAAGTTGAGTCCGCCAAAAACTAGCGTCTTTGTTTTATCGTTCAATGATCATGTCGAGTTTTGTGCCTGAAAAAGAACATTTGCGGCACGCATTGCTTTTTTTATTTAATCAAAAGAAAAAGGCTGTTGAAAGCCATCGTTTGCTGATAGAAACATATGGTGAACACGCTCCATCGATTAGAACATGTGAGACATGGTTTCGACAATTTAAAAGTGGTGATTTCAATGTGAAAGACAGTGAGCGCTCTGGTAGACCACAAAAATGCGAAGACGAGCAATTGCAGGAGTTATTGGATGATGACCCAACTCAAACTCAACGGCAATTAGCAGAAGCATTACATGTATCACAAGAAACAATCAGCAGACGTTTACGAGCAATGGGAAAGATCAATAAACTCGGTAAATGGGTCCCACACGATTTGAATGAACGTCAAATGGAAAATCGCAAAGTCACTTGTGAAATGCTGCTTCAACGCCACAAAAGGAAATCATTTTTGTATCGAATTGTGACGGGTGACGAAAAATGGATTTATTTTGAAAACCCGAAGCGGAAAAAATCGTGGCTTTCACCTGGCGAAGCCGGTCCATCAACACCAAAGCCAAATCGCTTCGGCAAGAAGACCATGCTCTGTGTCTGGTGGGTCCAGAGCGGTATTGTGTATTATGAAGCCCGGCGAAACCGTTAATAACAACGCTATCGCCAATAAATGATTAATTTAAACCACGCATTAATCGAAAGACGACCGGAATGGGCCAGAAGACATGGCAAAGTGATTTTGTTACACGACAATGCGCCGTCTCACACAGCAAAACCAGTGAAAGACATCTTGAAATCGCTTGGATGGGACATTCTTCCGCACCCGCCGTACTCCCCAGACCTGGCGCCATCTGATTATCACTTCTTCACAATGGGGCACGCGCTCGCAGAGCAGCACTTCAGCAATTTCGAGGAAGTTGGAAAATGGCTCGACGAATGGTTTGCCGCAAAAGACAAGCAGTTTTTCTGGCATGGTATTCATAAATTACCTGAAAGATGGGCGAAATGTGTAGAAGCCGATGGCCAATATTTTGAATAAAAAAAAAATTAATTTCCCTTGAAAATTACGTGTCTTTTTTTACTAAAAAACCGGAAAAAACTTATGCATACACCTGGTAGCTATAGCTAAGGTGTTTTTTAACATTCCCTGTTCTAGTTCACATTGTTGTAAAAGGATATTTCTGTATAATTGGTTTATTTGCGTACGGATGTGCTTTTCGATATATACAAATTTGGAATTCATGTAAGTGAATATGTCGAGGTTAGAGACACGCGTTCGTTGTTTGAAGATCGTTACGTCACGCGAGGTTTCGAAAACAATTAATTTGGGATGCTCGGTTCGAATGAGTGTATAGCTGCATGTTGCATATTTTCCTTTGCTAGTTAATATAAAGGTTATGTCTTGTGCAGTTAATGAATAGATTACTAATTCTGTTCGTTTTACGTTATTTATTATTCTATCTGCAGTTCCACTGTACAATACTCCATAATTGTTGAATTTACAGGTATCAGCGGGCACTGGGTCCCAGTAGGTTTCACTTCCCTCTATATCAATGAATGATTGTGAGTTCACAAGTCACTCCGAATCTGAGTAATATCCGATTATTATTTATTCGTACGTCAGCTATATACTCTTGTAGTGTGATTTTTTGGCGAATACGACGACGTCAGTCCACGTGCCATACGGCTCTGAATACGTGCTCCCCTTGCATGACTCATCGGTATCTACGTGGCCTGCCAATGTTATTGGTCGAGCAGTGGTATGATTTGGTTTTAATCCGGTAATATATCCGTTATGTAACTGATAAGTTCCATAAGAGTGCATTCGTTGGCATACTTCACGCGATATTTCCTCTATATATGAATATTTGCCGTTTAAAACATCCTGGAGTGAGAAAACATTCCGCATTTTTTAATTAATCTGTCTATTTCGATCTTGCATTGAATAATCTTTACCGACTCAAATTCGTTTATTTGTAGAAGTTATATAGACGTATATAGACGTTAATTGAATTTACATTCTGTAGCGGAATATCGCATTCTTCGGTATTCAGTAGGGATAAGGTTGTTAAATTCGTTGAGGGTGATTCGCAATCATAGCCTATTATCCTAAGCGTTTTGTGAAACCGAATTGTTAAAATTGCTATTATTATTGTAGCAATTATGGAGATCCATCTGAAAATAGTTACGTTTTTTTCGATTATTTATTTGAAGATGATTTGATATGTGAAATTCGTAAACGTTTAGGATGGATTATTTTTCTTTATTCTAATTTTTACGTTAGTTTTATTTAGTATTTCTAGAACTTCGTGAAGTCCGGTATATTGATCCCCAAATTTACCCGGTTTAGGTCCCTTTAATAGAAATACGTAATCCCCAGGTTTAAAGATTTGAGGATTGATTTTTTTGTCATAATATTTCTTTGATTTGTGTTTCGCATTGATATTTTCACGCGCGTTCTCTCGAAGGTTATGGAGTTGAGTGACTAAGGTTACTAAATAATCATCATAGCTAGTTAATTTATCTTCTGGTGCTAGAAATTTTTCCGAAGGTATTCTTGCAATTTTTCCAAATATTAATTCGTATGGAGTATGCTTTGTAGCTTCGTGTACGCAGGTATTATAATTGAACATTGCGAGGCTAACCCATCGGTCCCATTGTTTTTGTTCGTTTGCGTATTGTTTAAGATATTCTCCTAACGCGTGATGCGATCGCTCTAGAGATCCATTGGATTGAGGATGAAAGGCGGTCGTACGAAACTTACGGATTCTAAAAAGTTTTGCAATCTTTCTCATTAAATCGCTGATAAAGTTTCTTCCCTGATCAGTTAATATTGCTTTGGGTGCTCTAAATACACAAATGAATTTATTAACAAAGCCTCTGCTATTGTTTCGGAGGTTTGATTTGACAGGGGAATTCCTATGCTGAATTTAGTTAATTGATCTTGCAATGTCAATATATATTCGTTTCCTGATTCGGTTTTGGGCAGAGGCCCGACGATGTCCATTGCTATTTTGTCAAAGGCAGATCCAGGAGTATCGGTAATCATAGGTTGCTTAGTTTTTACTCTGATTGATTTTTTTAATTGACATTGTAGGCATTGCTGAATGTATCTCTGAACGTCGAGTTTTAAATTTTCCCAATAATAATTATGTTTTATTCGATGATAAGTTTTAGTGACCCCGCCATGTCCTCCGGTTGGAGAGCAATGCATTTCTCCGATTATAACGGGACGAAGGTCCTTGGGAGGGTATTTTATTAGTCCATTATAAATAATTAATTTAGTGGACGAATCAAATAAGATTAACTGTATTTGCGTTTTAATCGCTCCAAGATACATTATTTACAAAGTCTGTTTTTGCGATGCTAATTGTTTCTAATTGCAGTTCGTTAATTATTTCACGAAGGTTTTTTAAGCCTTTCATAATTTGGTTTAATGTCATTGTAGGGCCTTCTCTTTGCCCTTCACTAATAGGTATAGCAATATGGTAATAATTCTTATGTTTTATGACTTGGACTTTACTTAGGTAGCTCGTTTCAATAAAAAAAAATTGCTTCGGAATTGCCAATTAAAGAAAATTAAAAGTTTATTTTTAAAAATTTTTTGATTACTTAGTGGATATCTGAATCAAACCTGAATCATATAGAATGAAGAAAACATATTATAAAAGTTCTTGCAAAATATATCAAAATAAAAATATAATATTTTGATAAAATAATATATGCAATTGATAGAACAACCTTGTAAAATGTACAAAAAATCTTCTCTGCCAATAATCAATAAATAATCATACATCTAAAATGTTATTGTGGCTATTTCTCATTATATGACTAGATTAAGTGTCAACATATTTTTATATCAAAACTATAAAGTGCTATAAGATGCATAAAGTGCTATAAGTTGCGTAAAGTGCTATGAGATGTTTTATTCGAAATTATTAAAGAGTGAAAAATTTTTCTTCTAATTTTCATGAGTCGTTCGAGTTTTTTAAGTAACAGACAATATATTATTGGTGATATTTATAAAAATAAAACAGGTGATATTCTTTTTTCTTTAAATAAAGTGATGTAATTTTGGAATTTTTATTTAAAAGCTTCTTGCAAATACAAAATTAATATAAAATAAATATTTAAATAATTTTTTAATAAATAATTTCTTTTCCATATATTTTAATATTTCTTTTTTTTCAAAGTGTGCCATTTTTAAAAATGAATAAATGCAAGTCCAAATAAGAATAAAAGAGAGAAAAAAAGATTAACGATGTTAATTATGTTTTAATTTTCTATTTATTCAATTTTGTATTCAATTTAATTTAAAAATTCAGTAAGTTTAACAAATGCAATAATTTAACATTTATAATTGAATACATTCTACCAATTTTTAAAATTTTATTATATATAACTTTCTTATAAATTTACCTCTTCAAACATATTTATATGGTACTGGGAGAATATTATTTTGTCTAAAATGAGCGACGAAATAATTCTCACTTCAAAAGATAGAAACTGCTTTTGCAGATCATGATACAATGTTTTATTTAATATTTTCTGTTTTGAAGTCAGTAGACGAGTATTCATTGTATCAAGACATTAGTTATGACTTCGCAGCCAATAATTATTTCCGTAAAGGAAACCAGAGTTAAATACACTGCTAGAATCTAATGCTTGAAAATAAAAAATAAAATATATTAGAAATTAAGTCAATTTTTTTGTTTTTTGATATAATTTATTTTAAAAACAAATCTTTTATAATAATTGAGTTCGTAATAAAGAGTTTCAATTTGTCATACCACTACGCCTGAGTGCGTAAAATAATTGTTATATGATCTGTAAACTTTAATTTTTAATAATTTAAAAATTATTATAGTCAAAACATTAGAACATTTGTTTTATAATATTTAAAAGAATCTGTTTAAAAAAGAAAATGAGAAGATTTTCCATATAACAATTGCTATTTGACATACAACACTAGATACATTTTTTAATTTTTTTATATAATCGAAATAACAAAGTAATTTAGGTGGCCTAACTACCCTCTGATTACATTGTATAATATGAAGGTATATAACTATAACGTATATAGATAGTAACATATATAGATAGTAATAGTTTATTATCTTATGTGTTATTTATGTTAGTAATTAAGGTCTTCAAATCGGCCTTCAATTTTTATTTGTTATTTATATGTTATATAATAATTATATTTGTTGAGAATTAACACCAATTGAAATATAATTAAATCTCTACAATATAACAATTAATTTACACACTATAGGCAAAACGCGAGTGATTGTTCTTCAAAATATCCAAAGTATCTATTTAAAATAGTAATGCGTTATCGATACGATTAAAAAAAAATGATTACAAACTTTATTTACCTTTCAAGCCCCATAATATTCGTTGATCCAGCATTTCGAAACTGCTGCAATTCCTTTCCACATATCGTCGTCAATAAAATCAGCTACTGAAGCAATGGCATAAGCTGGGAGAGTATGAATACGAGTATTACTAAATTTGACTATGTGCAGAGACGCTAAATAATGTGATAACGTTTATTTATAGATGTAGAAAATAAATGCAAATTGTCGTAGCAATATAATGCGACTTTAGAACGTAGCAATTACGTTTATTCTTTTGTTACTGCAAATCAATAAACATTTATAACAACTATAATATTAATTTGAAATACAGAAGAATAAAATTATTTTATAATACTAATATAACACATTTTTTTATAATATAAATATACACTTAAAAAAAAACCGTTTTTTTTTCAATAACGCCAAAGAGTAATATTATCACTGAAATAATGAAAAGATTTTTGTATTGAGCTTAATAATGTTTTTTTTTAATCATTCCTTTTTATAACAGGTTATTATAAAAAAGTGTAAAATTGTGCACTGATCAAAACGACTTAACGAACAGAAGAGGACTGATCTACATAGAGACGAATTCATGAGAAATTAAGCAATAAACATTTACCTTCGTTTTTCTGTATATATGTAATGTTCAATCGTTTTACTTATGCAATACCGTTCACGTGAGACAATATCTTAATATAATTATATAAAAACATATAATTTTGTAAAAACTTCATAAAAGAAGTTGGTGATAAACTTGGTTTTCTCTTTTAATTAAAGTGTTAGCGTTGTTCTTTTTTGTCTAACACGAAAAGGAAAAGAGAAAATATGAACTGTATAGAAGAAAAGTTTATCTAAAAACAAACTTAAATTAGTATTGCTACAATACTATCGATATGAGCACTTTATATCAATATTTTTAATTTCTGCGATAATATATTACTTTATTGGTATTTGATTAAATAAATTAGCTATATACAGAGTTATCTCATAATTATACATTGCTTATATGCAAATAGAACAGTTAATCGGAGCAGAAAAGTCATGTACCATTTTTGTTATTTATTAGTTATAATAAATTATTATTTAATAAAAATTATTTAATAAATGCGTATTCACCTGATCCATCAGCAAATACAAGCACACAATAAAATATGATTGTCTACTGTTATTTGCATGCGCAATATGCACGGCAAAATGTTTGGATGTGTGACATTAATTTTGGATTGATAACATTTTTTTCACCTTTACAAAGTTTCTTTTCTATTTTATATAATTAAAAGTTTGTGCCAATTTTTTTTTGATATCATGTTTTTTATAGAAATAATGAAACGACTTTTCAAATAAAAATGAACTACAAAATAAAATGTATTTCAATGTAAAGTTCTTTTTATTTTATTAAATTAGAAGTTGGCGCCAATTCTTCATCATATCTTTTGTATCAATATAAAATTTATTATTAAAAAGACTTTTTGTAGATGGAAATTTTTGTATAAAATTCTTTCTTTTACATAAATAAGAAAAGAAGCGCATGAACTTGGCATTTTTTTTTATCTTTCTTAAAAAGTAATTTTATTAGGATACCACTCATTCTTTTAGTAACAAATAGTTGTAGTAGTAATCTATTATTTAGCATATTTGAAACATTTTTTTACTTTATATATATTAGAAAAAACAATCAGTATTTAATCATTATTTTTTAATAATCTTTTGTAAAAAAAATATATACACATTTTTTGCTCCTCTAGACCATTTTTTCTTGTTAATTTGCGCATTATCAATGTTTATCCATCCATTAGATGTTTCATCTTTACATATACTTGTATAATGCCCATCTTCAATAGATGATCCATGATGAAAAATGACATTCATTACTTTATAAAATTGTCCTTCTACTAATATTGTAGTTGTTGATACTGCACGCAAGTTAAATTGATCTATTTTTATTAATTTACCATTTTGTTCTGAAAATAATTGTAAATGAATGATAAGTATTTCTCGTGTTAATGTTCATTCTTTTTTAAATATTGTATCTTTCCCTGTACAATTTTTACATAGGTCACGAGAATGATACCACCTCGAAAAAGTAATATTTTTTAATTTAATAAGATCATTAAGATCATAATTGTTTTTCTTTAAATTAGTAATAGGAATTGAAATAAATATATTATCATTAGTAATAACAATTATATTTTCACAAGTTTTGCACCGTATAGTGGAACGTATTTGATGCTTAACTAAATTTTTTATATAATTATATTTTTCACAGATAGCTATAAGAAATTCAGATGCATTTTGTTTTACACAGCTGGAAAGATTACCTCCTTGTTGTACTACAAATGTTATAACGACACCCAACTCACCCCCCTCAATTATTAACAATGTTAAAAGTCCCCGACCGATCAACTGTCGGGGCGCCGACACGGCGATCCTTCCGCGATCCCACCGTCGTGAAAAGCCCGTCGAACAGCGGATGCGGTGAACCGGAGATCACGCGGCTTCACGTGCGCGCGGAACAACACGCACACAGTAAGGCCACCGCCGCCGGCCCCGCTACCGACCGCGCCACCGAACATCCTCGCGGAATTCCCGAGCGCGTTCGGCGAATTATCGCGAGGATTCCGACAAAGACATCCCCCGGAACTACCCCGACCCGAGTTCGGCCGACCCATACCCGACGACTCCCGACCGATGGCCGGCTCGGGTATATTAGGCGATTCCAAGAGATAATCGAGACCTATCTCCGGCGAGACAGTAACCAGTCCAGTACTGCTCTCGATATTCCCAGTCATCTCCAAAAGCGGTCTAGGGTGCTACCTATCGTGCCAGGAGCTTCTGGCCGATCGCTCCTCTAAATTTCACCAGCGCATAAGTATTCACAGGTTGAGGAGCTTCTCAATCTGGGCTCCAAAAAAGTAAGCCCTTGTGCACATCTTCCTCTGACGATCGAAAAGCAGGGAGCTTCTTGCATTCGAAGCGTCATAGCACTACACACAGCTGATCCGTCAAAACAAGACGACCGAACTCCCCGCGCACCGTCGCGCCCGCGCTGCGCCTATCAAGGAACACGCCGAAAGGAACGTTCGGAGAACCGACCGCGAGTCGAGTGATTATATATAATACTTAGAAACCGCGCGTCTTTTCGCCGTACCAACGGCGAAATACCGAAAGGTACATGTAAATACTGTACATACAAAAAACCACAGCCAGGCATTGTAAATATAAACCTAGATATATAAAGAGACACGATATTTTATTTCTCGTACTGAATCCTGACCATATCCGACCGACGCTATCCCGCAAAACCCGATCGACGCGGAGATAGAGACGTTTTATGGCACCCGAACAGGGACCGTGACAGAGAAATAAAATATCGAGGAAAATGCTGACGACTGACTGGGTGCACCGTCTTAAAAAAGAAGAGCTAGAGATCGAACTTACGCGCCGTCACGCCGAAACCGAAGGGACAGTAGAAATTTTGCGTCAGCGATTACGAGAGCTAGTAAAAGCGGAAAACGCGGTCAGCGCGGCGAAATCTTTCGACATACTAGCCGCCGCGTCCGTAGTCAAAATGACCGAGAACGATTCAGGGCAAGCCATCGCGAAAACCATTAATCAAATTAGAAAGTGGAGCTGCCACTTCGATGGCAAGGACCCATGGGCTTTTTTAGAACGAGTCGAGGAATTAAGTCTCGCGTCTGGATACAACGGTCAGCATCTTATACTCGGTTTACCAAAAACTGAGAGGGGAAACACTCTCATGGTACCGAAATCGGCGACACAAGTGGAGTACGTGGGAACAATTTTGCGATGCCTTTCGAACACAATATTGTCTACGCCGTTACCGCAATCAATTATTGACAGATATCGCCAGTCGCGCACAAAAACCCGACGAAAAATTTCATAAGTACGCCAGCGAAGTAGAAACCATGATGCGTCGCGCCGGGGGGTTTATAACGGCCACACAGGCGGAGCAAATTTACGAAAATATGCATCCCAAAATATGCATGAGTATAAAATGTATATCCGCCGGCAAGACGCTACCAATCTCGAGACATTCCAAGACTTAGCGGCGGATTTTGAAGATATCTTACGGCAACGAAAAACAACGACGACAACCGCGAAACATGACGCCCCTGCACTCACGAAACCAATCACCGCCGCCGTATATAACCGAACCGAACACTGCTGGCGGTGCAAGCAACGCGGACATACGCGCTTTAATTTTCAGCGCCCGCCGCGCAAATTCTGCTCAATGCGGACGGGACGGAGTTTTCACTCGAGAATGCTACCCTCCGGCGGGAAAAGTCGGGGCCAGGACAAACGCGAACGAACCCCGGCTCCGCAAGTAACGTTTACGCCACGACCGCACCTCCAAATCAAGATCTGCAATCAATCAGTAATCGCGTTGGTAGCTACCGGATCCGAAATTTCGTTCATCAATCGGGATACTGCACGTCGTATGCAGGAACTCCGTTTCCTACCCGACGACACCGCGAGAGTCAGGCCAAACTCGCGGACGGCTCACCCGTAGATATATCAGGCACCGTCAAGCTTCCAGTACGAATCGACGGAGAAATCATCAAACATCGCTTCCACATCCTACCAGAATTAGAAAGCGAAATGCTCATCGGGGTAGATCTGTGGGGAAAATCAAATATAAGGCTTATGCCATCACGATTCGGTAAGGGAAAAGACCTCACACCGGCCCGCGTCTCCGCCGCTAGACAATGCGGCGAAACTGAAAGCATCAAGCTCCATCACTTTTTGGAAAATGAAATGCGGAAATTCACGAAGATTGGGGGTCCGACCGAACTTCTGCGGCACCATATCCGCCTGAAAAAAGGCACGCTTCCAATCAAACAAAGATATCGGCCGCGTAATCCGGCGATGCAGCGCGTGATCGACGACGAAGTAAACATCATGCTGCGCGAAGGAGTAATTGAACCATCTGAAAGCGCATGGAGTTCGTTTGGTAGTAATCGTCCGAAAACGTGACGGCAGACCACGGTTCTGCATAGATTTCCGACGCTTAAATGAGGTCACCGAACGAGACGCGTACCCGCTTCCACAGATCACGGCCACTATGGATAAATTACGCGGGGCACAATTTTATCAACATTAAATTTACGGAATGGCTACTGGCAGGTACCACTGACTCTCGCAAGCCGACCGCTGACGGCATTTACCGTATCGGGCCGGGGATTAATGCAATTTAAAGTAATGCCATTCGGATTGCATGCAGCGCCAGCCTCGTTCCAGCGACTACTGGATCACGTGATCGGCCCAGAACTAGAACCTTTCGCATTCGCTTACCTAGATGATATTATCGTGGCGAGTCGTACGTTTTCCGAACATCTCAAACATCTCGCCGAGGTTTTCCAACGACTACGCGCCGCCCGTCTGCGAATTAATCCGGAAAAATGATTCTGCGTAGACGAGTTGAAATATCTCGGCCACGTCGTGGGCCGACAGGGCATCCGAACGGACCCCGATAAGACAAAGGCCATACTAGACTGGCCATTCCCGACAACCGTCAAGCAGGTCCGGCAGTTCGTGGGAATTGCCTCATGGTATCGTCGATTTATACAAGATTTCGCGACAGTTGCCGCCCCGCTCACTGCGCTGACAAAGAAGAACGCTCGCTGGACCTGGGGAGAACTCCAGAGACGAGCCTTCGAAACGTTGAAAAACCGTTTAACCACCGCATCAGTATTAGCCTGCCCAGATTTTTCCCGACAATTTTTCCTGCAGACCGATGCCAGCACGACCGGAGTGGGCGCAGTACTCACGCAATTTTTTACGGAAGGAGAGCGTGTAATTGCCTACGCCAGTCGCACGTTAAATGCCGCGGAGCAGAATTATAGCGCCACGGAATTGGAGTGTCTCGCGATCGTGTGGGGGATTAAGAAAATGAGGGAATATCTCGAAGGATATCAATTCACGGTGATAACGGACCATCAATCGCTAAAGTGGCTACAAGGCCTAGAATCACCGACAGGAAGAGTAGGACGTTGGATGTTTGAATTGCAGCAATACCAATTCAATATCCGCTACCGAAAGGGAACCCTCAACCGCGTAGCGGACGCCCTTTCGCGACAGACAACCGTCGCCGCGATACAACCGGCGCGGTGCTCATGGTTCGAACGGATATGGGGAAAAATTCGAGCCAATCCCCACGAACTACCAGACTATTGCATTCGGCAAAAATGATTGTTCCATCACGTACTCCACGATTTAAATTTCCACGAAACCCCGCCTCAGGAACAATGGAAACAATGCGTCCCCTCCCAGGAACGCACCGGGGTAATAAGGCGCGTGCACGAAGAACCTACCGCCGGACATCTCGGAATCGCGAAAACCATCGCACGGGCCGCCCGAGAATTCTACTGGCCCGGAATGTTTCGTGACATCGCGCGCTCCGTCCGAAATTGCAAGAATTGTCAAGCCTACAAAGTAGAACAGAGTAAACCTCCGGGAATGATGCACGCCACTGCGATAAATCGACCATGGCAGCAGATTACAGTAGACTTGGTGGGACCACTGCCACGTTCGAATCGCGGATATACGTGGCTATTAAATATGCAGGACCGATTTTCAAAATGGGTGGAAATGTGCGAAAAGCCACCGGCGAAGCGATCGCGCAAAATCTAGCCGAAAATATCTTTTACCGACACGGGTGCCCCGACAAAATCCTCTCCGACAACGGGACACAGTTCCATTCCGCGCCCGTCACGCGTCTTTTACAAGCTCTCGGCGTTAGACAGCGGTTCACACCCTCCTACGCACCGCACTGTAACCCGACGGAACGGACGAACTGTACAATCAAAACGATGATCTCACAATATGTGGGACGCGAGCATAAACGCTGGGACGAACATTTAAATGAGTTGCGATTCGCATATAATTCGGCAGTCCATGAAGCGACGGGTTACACGCCCGCATTCCTGATATACGGCCGCGAAATCCAGCCTCCCCGCACCATCACCACCCGCCGCTCCACCGCACCCGACAAGCGCCGTATACCGCCGCTTGCAAGACGTATATGAGCTTGTACGAATAAATCTAGCGCGAGCATTTCAAAAACAGGCAAAATATTTTAATTTGCGCCGCCGTGCCTGGCGACCGAAAGTAGGAGAGTGGGTATGGAAGCGGAACCATCCCCTCTCCAACAAAAGTACTGCATTTAATTAGCAAAATTAGCGCCGAAATTTATCGGTCCCCTGGAGGTGCGCAGAACTTTCCCCGGTAATTTTCGATCTCCGAGATCCTCGGGGAAAGTGGTACCGCCATACGCACCTGCAGGACTTAAAGCCATCTCACGCGGAACGCGAGTCCCCGATCGAGCCGAACGTTGACGAACTAACCCCGGAGGACAACGAAGGCACCCTAGATCACGATGACGCGCCGGCGCGACGGGGGAATCAGCCCAGGAGAGGGAGGATCCAGGTGGCGAGACCACCGACTGAGACGACGAGACCAGTCAGTCGAGAAATCGATAATCACCATGGACGATATCTTAGAAAACATCGATCACTTCTTGGAATGCGTAGATCCGCCCGGATGCGATCCTACTAGACCGGGACTCAACGAGCTTTGGAATCGACTTCTGATGCCGAAAAACAGCAGATCGAAAACACCGACCGGACAGGCCGAAAGCGGGGAAGGCCCCGAAAAAGCAGTCGCTCCTACAAAGCGTGCACAGCAGGGCCAGCGGAACCAGCGGCAACAAGCATGACGACCCTCCGCCGAACCAATCAACCCCCACGGACAGTGCCCCGAGTAGGAACGCTTATCCAACGGTCCGACGTCCAGCAGCGCAAAAAGATGCTAGCGTTGATGACACCGCCACCACCGCCTCCGGTGCGCCGGCGGTCAGGAAACGCGGCCACCCCGCGAAGACTAACCGCCAGGACCCGCAAGCCAACGACCGTTCCGGATTATAATAACAACAATACCCCGGTGCCAACAATCGACGCCACCATCGGACATGCAACAGCCGACGACCAGGGTCTGGGAGTCCCTTTCGGACCAGCCGGACCACCGCCCATGGAGGTCGAGTTAGTGCCAGGCCTCAGATTCACGGTACCGTACTTCGCGGCACATATCGGGCGTAAATATCGGACCCGCCGCGGTGACGAAAAATACGTGTTGCGATTCGACCACGAGGGTCGCCTGCGCACGTAGCGCAGAGTATATTAGAATATGCCCCAAAATTCGGGCATGTAAAGGAGGGGGTGATATAACGACACCCGACTTACCCCCCTCAATTATTAACAATGTTAAAAGTCCCCGACCGATCAACCGTCGGGGCGCCGACACGGCGATCCTTCCGCGATCCCACCGTCGTGAAAAGCCCGTCGAACAGCGGACGCGGCGAACCGGAGATCACGCGGCTTCACGTGCGCGCCGCGTGGAACAACATGCACACGGTAAGGCCACCGCCGCCGGTCCCGCTACCGACCGCGCCACCGAACATCTTCGCGGAATTCCCGAGCGCGTTCGGCGAATTATCGCGAGGATTCCGACAAAGACATCCCCCGGAACTACCCCGACCTGAGTTCGGCCGACCCGTACCCGACGACTCCCGACCGATGGCCGGCTCGGGTATATTAGGCGATTCCGGGAGATAATCGAGACCTATCTCCGGCGAGACAGTAACCAGTCCAGTACTGCTCTCGATATTCCCAGTCATCTCCAAAAGCGGTCTAGGGTGCTACCTATCGTGCCAGGAACTTCTGGCCGATCGCTCCTCTAAATTTCACCAGCGCATAAGTATTCACAGGTTGAGGAGCTTCTCAATCTGGGCTCCAAAAAAGTAAGCCCTTGTGCACATCTTCCTCTGATGATCGAAAAGCAGGGAGCTTCTTGCATTCGAAGCGTCATAGCACTACACACAGCTGATCCGTCAAAACAAGACGGCCAAACTCCCCGCGCACCGTCGCGCCCGCGCCGCGCCTATCGAGGAACACGCCGAATTCGGAGAACCGACCGCGAGTCGAGCGATTATATATAATACTTAGAAACCGCGCGTCTTTTCGCCGTACCAACGGCGAAATACCGAAAGGTACATGTAAATACTGTACATACAAAAAACCACAGCCAGTCGGCATTGTAAATATAAACCTAGATATATATAGAGACACGATATTTTATTTCTCGTATCGAATCCTGACCATATCCGACCGACCGCAAAACCCGATCGACGCGGAAATAGAGACGTTTTATGTATTCAAATCAGATAGTCCGTTTTCATATCGAGTCATTAAACCTAAAACGTTTAATTTATCACTAAAAAATTTGTTTTCTAACATTTAAATGCAAAAGACATTGCAAAACTGCATTTGCGTAAGATGAAACTTTATCCTTATTTTGGAACCATGTATAACTTAAACAGTATTTTTCTGAACTGTTTCATGTGATTCTTGAACAGAAGAAATAACTTTTGATAATGTCCATAAAGTATCTTTTATCTTAGTATATTTTTGTTTTGAAATAGTAATCAATTTTGCTTCTGCTTGATTTATACGTTTATTTTAATCTATTATATTTAATAATTGCATCTTCACTAGCTTTTATAGATGAGGGAGCGTAATTAATTAAATACGAACCTTCTCTAGATGTTACTCGTGCAATATAAACTTGACCTGCATTAAATACAAAATTATCAATGTCCATAATAGCATTTTGTAAACTTAATCCTTGGCTTTTATGAAGTTAGTAATTCCATAACTTAATGATAATGGAAATTGTTTTCTGATAACGTAAGCTCTATCCATTACTTCAAACACTGACTTTTCAAGTATTCTGAATCTGTAGGTAATAAAAGTTTGATCTTTTCTACATATTCAATTTTTATATCTTGAACAATTGTTATTACTTTCGCAATTGTACTATTTACCAGTCCCAACTAGCATCAATATTATGTCTTATCATTACTTTTGCTCCAATCTTAATAATAATTTGTTTCGAAAATCCAGTTGTTCTAATATCATTTTCATCATTTTTCGATAATACTTTCAATGCATTCTTTTTAATGTACGGAATACAATTTATCGTGTCTTCAACAATTAATAATATTTCTTTTGAATTAATACAATTCAACACTCCCCAAATTGGTAGGGAAACGCCAATCAAGAAGAAGCGATTAGCCGGCCGTTGGCGGACACACCAATGAATGATTGAGGGTGTGGAATGGTGGATAGAATTTTCACTAACAAATTCCGTTCATTCACTAGGAAATCCGTTCATTCACTAAGAATCAAAAAAGATAACTACAATTCACAGAACACCGCTCCCTTCTTTTCTCTATACTCGCAATTTTTCTAAAATCATTCGACAAGCCAACGAAAAAATCCATCACGCTCTCAAATATTCCCACTCTTCCGGAACTCCTTATAAACCGCGATTTAGAGCGGATCGCTCTCTTCTCTCTTCTCTCTTCTCATCGCTCTACGCCTTCACGGACGGGACTATCCGAGGTTGTCGCAAAATTTTTTTTCTCAGTTAGAATCTGTGCGCGATACTTTCATTTTCGTGTGATTCGATCCACGATCCAGCCTAGGCACCACACCTCTCGTCCATCACCAGCGCCCTCCACAACAAAAGTAAGTTCATTTTTATCATTCTATCCCGCGGTAGACTGGCTGTTTGGTTCGCGATCTTGATATAATTTCCTTAAAACACTTCAACATTCCAAATTGGCAAGCCGCCGATTAACTCGGTGAAGATGCCTTTCCCAATTTCTCCACATTCCGACTTGGCAAGCCGCCGATTGACTCGGTGAAGCTGCCTCCCTCGATTCCACAACATTCCAACTTGGCAAGTCGCCGATTGAAGCTTGATGAAGCTATCTTATCACGATCCCTCAATTATTTTACCACTCTCATCTCACACTCTCTCTCATCTAACTCTTATATTTACATAGTGAACCAAACGAAAGCCATCCCGAATAAGCAAACGAAATGGGCATTGCGACACCGTCGGGAGAAGCTAAACAAACGGATTCGTCGCGAAACCGAACACGTCGAGGAACTCGCGGAGCGATTAATCGAAATAGAACCGAGACTCTCTAACATCTCTTTACAACAATACGCCACCGCCCTCCGCTCCGCGGCAGATTTCGAGAAACAATGCACTCCAGAGAACTTCGACGTGGAGAAATTCTACGTCCGTCAATTTCTCGCTTCCACCCATCCATCACTGGGAGCTTTTTACATTAAAAGAAAATTCAAGCCCGACCAGTTTTGGGATCAAATTTCAAATAATTAAATCCACGATATAATCCCAATGTACATTTCCCGTGACCCCCTTCCCTACCTTGTCCCTGTGAAAGCTTTCCGTAGCGCTCACCCTAATCTTCCGCCACACCTGCGTCCTGATCCCGTTGACATGCTCGCAATAACCAATTTTTTGTCCCAATTAAAACAATTAGAACAATTAGAACAATTAGAGCAATTGGAAATATAGATATCGGATTTTTCTATTATTTGAAGTTCTATGTATAAAAATTTTGTAAGCAGAACTCCATATTCAAATGTACACTGTAATATTTGCGCCATTTCGTAAGATCGTAGAATTAATATATTGTATTTCCTTTTTTTTATTAAATCATAGTTAACTCGAATTCCGTCTCTATTTATTTACTAAAAAACTTGACTCCGAACCGTTCACAGCTCCCTGAAGATTGCACGAGATCCTTGGTTAAAGAGATTCGGTTCTCTGACCTAAAACGGATCACCGATAGCGCTGGTAAGGGTTATAATGTCGCCGACGCTGACTCGGTTCCTGTCCTCTTAGGACGCATTCGACTCGCGGATCGATCTGTGAGAGCAACAACAGTTCCTTGCGTCCACCCGAGTTCTCCTCCTCCTGATCGAAGGTATTACCTTCCCTCTAGAACCTCGGACGTAACAGAGCTAGAATAAATTTTTGAGGGCCGGGATATAAAAAGTGCGATCTTTAGCGGGAATGAGTACGAGGTCAAGTTCGAATAAGTCCGAAGGAGATGAACTTTATAAACTCGGTTTAGAGAGTGGCGGTAAATCCAAGCCGGGCACCTCGAAAACGGTACACACATCCATCCCATCTAAATTCCTCGCTTCCAAACACGTCACCTTTTCTCTGGAGGACACCTCGATAGCGGAGGAGCGATTCGAAATCGTTTGCGAAATATTTGAATCTAACATTCCCGCACGCGAAACGTCATCAGCTAGTAATAATTCTGATAATTTTGACGAAAAAACAGAAAATCTAGAATCTTTAAAAATAGCGCAAAATAATCCTTTCGCTATGCTAAAATACACCGTCGATGCCATTCCATACTTTGACGGACAAAATATTCCGTTGAATTATTTTATCGAGAGTTGCGAAGAAGCAAAATCTATGCTCCCTGATGAGGCTGAGCCTCAATTTGCTAAAATCATTAGAACGCGTATAATCGGAGAAGCACGTCGAACCATTCAGGATCAAGACTTTAACAGTATTGCCCAAATCACTAAATATTTAAAACAAATTTACGATCCTTCGAAAAATATCTATCAACTACAAGGGGAATTAGGATGTGTCTACCATTCAATTACAAGGGAATGACGAAGCTGTAATAACATACGCAAATAGAGTGAAAATTTTGGGAAAGCAAATACTCAAAGCATACCGAAGTTCGGGACCTTCCCTTCCCGAACAAAATATTAAAGATTCATTAGAAAAGGACATGTGTAAATGCTTTATCAAAGGATTAAGATCAGAAATCGAACAAAGAATGTTAAGAAATCCACAGGTGGATGTTAAAGCAACCGTAGCCGACGCGATATGCATAGAAAGAGAATTGCACGCAATGTCAGATTTACGGCGCGGTAATATCGCAAAAACTCAAAATATTAGTTTACAACACGAGATTTGCCAAATTTGTTATAAAGACGGGCATTTAGCCAGTAATTGTAGAAAATTCATTCACAATTCGCAGCAGAATCATGAAATATTAATTTATCAAATTTGTAAAAAACGTGGTCACGATGCTAGTAAATGTCGAATGCGCGATCCACAATCACGCCGAACTGTTAACGCTATACGAGAAAATCATCTGTCAATTATGCTCTAAAACCGGTCATAACGCGAAGTCATGCCATAGTACTAATCAAAATAAGCCTCTCTTGATTTGCCAATGGTGCGATAGACAGGGACATTCAGCTAATAATTGCTGGAAAAAACAAAACAAACAACGCGCGACAGAAAATAAATTAAGAATTATTTGCCAAAATTGTAATAAATCGGGGCACACTGCTAGAGATTGCAGATCCAGAATGGATCGAACTACGAGCAATAACACACTGTTTTGCCGATATTGCAAAACGCAAGAGCATCTCCTCGAAAACTGCGAGTTACGCACCGCAAGTAATAATAGAAGAATGGCAAAAAACCCAGTAAACTCCAACGGTTCCTCGAAGCTGGGCGTGCAACAGAGAACCGAACGGACTTCACGCCCGTCGATATCCTCGGTGCCTCAATAAAAAACGCTCCGAACGCTCGGTCTGTAGCGGTAAACCTCGATAAACATAGTCGCGTGCCAACCGTTCAACTAGAAATACAAAAAACAAGCCCTCACATAACTCTTATGTTAGACCGGTTCTGGACCTAATATAATTAAAAAAAATTTTATACTTGAGGGGATACACATTAATTATTCTAACATTTTAAGACTAAACGGAATAAATGCTTACCCAGTCTATACTCTTGGCGAAATTGCACTAACTCTTTTCGACACTCTAGTGAACTTCCACATAGTACCCAACGACTTTCCGATACCACAGACTGGGATAGGCAACGATTTTTTTAAACAAACATTCTCTAAAATAGACTACGCAAACGGATACCTGGATGTATCGGGTCTTAACCGGGTCTTTACCTTTCTTTTCACCGGAAACTATTATAGTACCCCCGTGGTCAGAATCATCCTTTTACGTAAGGATAGCTAACCCAGAAATATAGGGTATTTACCCAAATTAAAAATAACTCATGGAATTTATTCTAGAGAAAGTATAGTCGAAAATGTTTCCACAAAAGCATATATAAACATTGTAAATACTCTGGACGACGAAAGAGAAGTTCAGGTACTGACCCTGCGCCTCAGAACGCTAGATGAAATATTCGACGATGAAATTAATCTCGAGGCGTATTCTAAAAACATACCAGCATATTCCTCGTTTATAAACAATGGAATCATCAAAAATGGAAAAGAAGAGGATATAAAGTTAATTAGCAATCAAAAAAATGAAAGAATAATTGATTACAAAAAGGGGAATTTATACAAGGATGAAATTAAGGATGGAAATCATAAGCAAACCAAAAACATAATAAATAAAACCCAGCAAACAAATAAAATTTACGCTGGAGAAAATTCGAAAAATAAAAATAAAACGAGAGACAGAAAAAATAAAAATTTTAATCCTGATATCCGAGAAAAAAATCTTCAAACTCTTCCAGGAAACCTCGGAGAGACAGAGGGAAGTTTCCGTACTCCTCTAGTAGGCTCCGACTCCGTCAATTGCGAGAAGGGAAGTTACCAAACCTTACTACGCGATTTGACCTCACCCTTCCAAAAAAATCTCGGAGAGATAGAGGGAAGTTTCCGCACTCCTCTAGTAAACTTCGACTCCATCAGTTGTGAAGGAAGAAGTTACTAGACTTCACCGCACAATCTGACATAACCCAATTTAGAGGAGAGGAAAAATGAGAGCTCTCCTACTTAGTCAAAAGCCTCGAAACCCCAATAATCAAAAAATCCTCGAAAAATAAAGTTAATAAAGGAAAAACCTCTCGTATAGCTCTTAGAAAATTCAAAGGGATTCAATTAAAGAAAATAAACAAAAAATCGTATACTAAAAAGAAAAATAAACCATCTAATAAAACTTTTTTTTTGACACGTGCCCAATCGCAAGAAACGTTGGATAAAATGCAGAAACGAAAATCGAAACACAAAGAAAAATTTGCAGAATTAAACCACAATGCTATAATTAATAATTTACAAAAATGTTTAGTAATATCGAAGGAAACGACAAAGAGTAGATTCACCCAAATTATACAGTTATTACGACTAGAACACTTAGACTATCGGAAAAAGGAAAACATAAAAAACCTTATAAGAACTAGTCAGGACAGGTTTTACATACCTGGAGAGAAACGACAACTCACGTGCTACAACATCAAATATCGATACCACAAATGATCAACCAATAAATACTCGACAATATAGATTTCCACAAATTCATAAGGATGAGATAAACAGACAAGTGGAAGAATTGTTGGAAGAAGGGATAGTAAAGGTTTCACAATCACCGTACAATACGCCTATATGGATAATACCTAAAAAGGAAGATTTCAAAGATAATAAGCGCTGGAGAATGGTCTTAGACTTTCGCGCCTTAAACGATAAAACCATTGGAGATGCATATTCGTTACCTAACATTATTGATATTTTGGATCAACTAGGGAAAGCACAATATTTCTCAGTTTGCGATTTGGCTTCAGGTTTCCATCAAATAAAAATGGATCCTATAGATAGCCATAAAACGGCTTTCACAACACCATTTGGACATTATGAATTCGACAGAATGCCATTTGGATTAAAAAATGCGCCCGCGACCTTTTAACGCCTAATCTGGTCTTGACCGGATTGCAGGGTAAAGAGTTATTCGTTTACATGGACGATATTGTTATTTATGCATTCTCCTTGGAAGAACATGAGAAGAAATTTAATACTCTAACAGAAAGATTATTAAGGCTAATCTAAAATTACAGTCGGACAAATGCGAATTCTTGAAAACAGAAGTAACATACTTAGGACACGTAATTAGTAAAGATGGAGTCAAACTCGATCCAAAAAAATTGGAAGCCATAAGAAACTTTCCTAGACCGAAAACACCCAAGAATATTAAACAATTCCTCGGCTTAGCAAGATATTATAGGCGGTTCATACCGAACTTCTCGAAACTCGCTAAACCCTTAACAAATTTATTAAAAAATGACGTAAAATTTGATTGGACAACTGATCAGCAAGAATCTTTTGAAACACTAAAACAAAAACTATGCGAAGAACCTGTATTGCAATATCTTGACTATTCCAAACCTTTTATCTTAACTACCGACGCCTCGGGAATAGCCGTAGGCGGGATCTTATCACAAGGAGAGATAAACAAAGACCGTCCAGTCGCATACGTATCGCGGACATTAACCGATAACGAATTAAAATATGACATATGAAAAGGAAGCATTAGCCATAGTATATTGCGTCAAACACTTCCGGCCATATTTATATGGACGAAAATTCACCTTAATTACCGATCATAAACCATTAATGTGGTTCAAAAACGCACAAGACGCAAATATGCGCATGTATATATATATATATATATATATATATATATATATATATATATATATATCTCCGATGGAGATTAAAACTAGCGGAATACGATTACGATATTGTATACAAGGCAGGAAAAACTAACGTAAATGCCGACGCGTTATCCAAGAGTCCGGTGAATTTTGAGGAAATGGACTGCAAGGCCATTATCGATAGGAGAACTTTAAATCCTAACGAAGCAAAGGATGCGGAAATAATTTCTAAAATGTTAGAAGAACCCGACAAAGAGGAAGAGATGGAAGAGGACGAAGACTTCGAGTTATATCTTTTAGATGACGAGCAAACAGAAAATTTATTACCTGACGATGACCTGTTTAGGGATAATGCGGATTCAATACCCTTCACACAAGCAGAATTAGATGAATTACCAGTGCAGCATACAGAGAAAGCACTAATACACGATCCACCGAGAGCCAAAAGAATGCTCACTCGTAGCCAAACGACAAACGAAAGGGATAAACGCTTAAAATTAACACAAATTCAAAGAGAAAATGAAATCAAAGAAGTGAAGGATCAAAACAGTAAGAGTGATAAGCAGAGAGAAAATGAAGAAGAAACTGGCGACGAAGAAGAAAGCGAAATAATAAATGAAGAAAATAAAGCGCTCAACACAAATAAACTTAAACCAACTATCCTTAATAACAAACTAACAAAAACCAACATTATCGAATTTCATGAATTATTGTTTTTACAAAAGGACAACGTCGCTTATTTTGTCGACACAACAGGGAGATCTTTAGATTCCGGCTCACAAAAACTCTTTGAACGAGCTAATTTCCGTAGTAATTTCTTTCTCTATTACAATGTATTATGACATATACAAAATGTATACAATATCCTATGTATGAATATATCCTAAATTTAAATATATATATATACATATACAGAAAGTTTTATTTTTTCAGGATGATTATACTCGGACTCTGTTTGTCAGCATCGTGTTCTATAAATGATTTAAATTTCATTTAAAAAAAATACTTTATTATAAAATTTTCCTAATCAATGATCTCTGTTCTGTAAACTTTCAATCTTTCAATTGATCCAGGTTAAAGATTTTAAAGATGATTATGAATGGTAGTCCAATAATATGTTATTCTTTTTCTGGTACGGAAAAAACACAAATAAAGCAACTATTTTACAATATATGCAATAATATAAATAACAAAGTACTTTATAAAAAGTACTTTATAGTATTACAAATAATTTTTATTTTAATCTTTTAAAAATTTAATTAAATATCAAAGATATATTTCTGTTTTTAGTGTTGCTTTAGCATTTTCGTTTTTTATGGCAATTATTGGAACGATATATGATATATTTGTGCATCAAAAATATGTAAATAGAAATATGACAAATGAATCTAGTAGCGGTATGTATTATATGTAAAATTTTGAAAATAATCTATTAAAATATTTTTATTTTTCACAGACTATTTATCATTTTTTTGTTCTACATTATTAATTTTTTAAAAAGATTTTTATAATCCATATTAAAAGTACCTGATAAATTTCATTTCAATTATTTTTTTTAATAATAAACAATAATGAAAGTTTACAATTATGTAGCCATTTTCATTCATTATCAATATAGATATTTTTTGTATTATTTTTATTTAATTGCAGCATTTTTATTTTAGTTAATGTATTATTATGGCTTAAAATTTTTAGTATGTTATGTCTAATTTTTATTCATACTTTCTATTTCATTGCAGAATCTATCAGTAATTTAAATTATTTTCTTTTGAGCGATTGTTTAGTGACTTATTCACATTTGAGAAATAAAACGGAGAAGGAATTGACTAAGCTGATTGGTTACAAACAAAAACTAATTATCTTTTCTGTTCATATAATGAAAAGATTTATCCGGTACATACTTCCTTACTCAGATAATAAGATAGTATCACTAAAACGTTTGTTTTTAAATATTTTTTTATTTAATTAATAAATACGGTTAAATTATGATAACTTGATAACAGTATGTAAAATATTATGTTATTCTACATCGATTGACGTTATATGAAAAATAATCTGATGTCAATGTTTATTCTTTATAAATAATTATAATTGAAAATTACTTAGAAAGGTACAGTAACTGCAAAAAGAATTTTAAATTAATTTTCGTTTGTGATCTCGTGTAATTTATTTTCATTTCTATAATTAGAATTTTATTTTAAAACTAATACCGGCTTAATAATGACATTAGGAATAATATTATTGAGCTCAACTAAGTTGCATAAGACTTCAATTTTATGAGAAATCATATGAAACTTGTACAAAATATTGATGGAGAAATCTTTTATACATAAATAATCTCTTCAAGGCCTCAAGGAAATGGTATATGCAATTTATTTAGTTAAGAAAAGCTTAAAATTATGCTTAGGCATATAAATCTGTTACGTTTCATTTTTATTACAGTGCATGAGTTGGAGTTGGTATTTAGCTAATGATATGCAATTTTTTATAATTGTTATGACAGTATTGATATTGTTAACTGTGTAAGTTAATTAATTATTGACAGTAATACAGCTACGTGTTCTCTAATATATTCGGAAAAATGTCATTTTGTAATTTCAGATACTTTTATGCCGTTGCTGTGATATTAGGTATATTTTTAATAGGATCTAGATCTATTTTTAATAGGATTATTCTTAGTGGCTATATTCATATATTTATGAATACATTCCAACGTAAGTTATTGAAATATGTTTTGCTTATTGAAAAATTAGTTATGTTGACGCTTTTTTTATTTTTGTAGTTGAGGTGAACAGTACAAACTTTCAGATATCTTATACTTCCCACCATGGATTAGAATAATTCTATATATTATAGGAATAATTACAGATTTTATTTTAACGAAAATAAACAATAATTTGTTCTTAGAAAGGGTAAAACATAATATACGTTTTGTATAAGTTTAAACAAGTTTTTATTATTAAAAATTAAATATTAATTTAAAAAAGTAATAAAATTAAGTTCTTTTACTGATTTCTACTGGTTAATTGTTTATAAATTAGTATATAGGGCGTCCCATTAATCAGTCCATTGGAATATTTGGATGAGTCACAATCTTTCTAAGTCTCTTTTTACTTTTGTCTCAAAAATATTTTCAACTGATCTTTATTTATCTTACAAATTTAACGCAATTTTCCGTTAAGAACCTGATAAGGAACAAAAGATCAGATCTTTATCAGATTTCTAATGAAAATGCCTGATATGCCTGATATTGCCCCTATGATAATTTTATTATAATTTTAATATTATTTAATTTATACTTTTAATATTTATTGTATTCTTATTTATTATTATTTATTTTTTATTATTTTTATTATTTTTTTATTATATTACTTATTGTGTTATTTATTATAAGTAGGCTTTCACAGAAATAAAATTTTATTAACTATTATTTTATTAACTATTAATATAATAACTTTTTACACTGAAATAAAATTAATTAACATTTATAATAATTTATTTAACATTATACAAGAATTTTTATATACAATGAGAAACGATATTAAATAAAAAATTTAATTTAAATTTAAAGAGAATAATATATATAATATATAAAACAATTCAAAATTTTTAATAATTATTTATTTTTGGTGATATAGATTGGTGAGTGTAGGAGAATCAATTAGGATAAGGCTAAGTCCTGTGCTAACGTCTGTTGTTTCTTTATTAACCTCAGTATTACAACACGCTATTCTCACGAAGCGCCTTGACTCCTCAAAATCTCGAGATTGAATGTCCCTCTTTTCTTTGTCATATCGATTGTCCGGGTCACATATTTTGTTCGAAGTGTTTCTTCTATTGTCAAAATATTTTTCGTCTTGTCATTATTTTCGCTTTCGATACAATTTGAATATTTCGTTTTAATATCGACTAATGATTTAATTTTACGACTGTCAGTTTGATTAAACTCTCTAAATTTTACATGCCAAGACAATCGGACGGATGCACGCAGACAATTATTCGCACCGCTCAAAACAATTAAGCGCTATCTCCGATTCGAGAAGAAACAAAAGTACGGTCGTTATATTTGTCACTCCGCGCAAATATCTAACGATTTCGAGTGACCCGGTTATGTGTGCGTGTGTACGTGTCTTTGTGTGTGTATGTGTCTTTCCAAATACGCGTGTTCGGCTTTAAAAGATGTAACAAACATATCGCCACAGTACCCCCCTGCCAGTGATTTACTCATGATATGAAGTTGAACTGTTATAATAATGCTGATTGTTATAAACATATGCATACTAATAACGTATAACATATAATATAATGAATAATAAATAATAATGTGAATCTACAAAATATTATATAAAGCTTGCTATCTAAATTTCGTTAACACTGGCCAGTCGAGTTATATCCATTCTACCTTTAATTATTCGTCGTATTGGTTTCGGTCCTTCGAGTCGCAATTTTCTATTTGTTTATCTATGTATTTATCTTCTTGTTTATCTATTTGTTTATCTATTTTTTTATTCACTTTTTTATTATCCCCTTCACCGAATCCTACTATCTTATCTCCTCCCCTATGGCTCAATTCAAAGGATCGCCGCCTCTGACTTTCCCCTCCCCTCTTCTCCGCGTCCTCCGTTCTCTCCCGCACACCCGCACCCCCCTCGGAGAACCTGGGTTAGAACCGGCCTAGTATACCTACTAACGATCTAACAATCGGAGATTCTTTTCACTACCAAATATAACAGACATCCTAGATCAATTGGGAAATGCAAAGTATTTTTCAACTGAAGTAATGCAACGACTGAGAGACCATAATCTCAAGTTACAGCCGGATAAATGCGAGTTTCTCAGAAAAGAAGTTACTTATCTAGGACATATTATTATGGAAAATGATACAACCTAATCCCCATAAACTGCAAGCGGTAGAGAAATTTCCGACACCAAAAAAGGTGAAACATATACAGTCATTTTTAGGACTAGCCAAATATTATTGAAAATTCATTCAAGACTTTTTGAAAATTGCTAAATCTCTAACAAAACTGACAAAAAAGGAGAAAAAAATTTAACTGGAGTATTGAGCAACAATATTTCCAGACACTAAAAGAAAAATTAATTACGGCACCAATATTAAATTACCTACATTTTACTAAAGAATTTTTAGTAACTACCAACATGTTCGATTACGCCATTGGAGCAATATTATCACAAGGACGAAGGTCAAGATCGATCAATAGTCTATGCCAGTAGAGTATTAAATAAAGCAGAACGAAATTATAATATGACTGAGAAAGAGCTTCTAGCGATAGTATGGGGAATTAAATACTTCTGACCGTATTTATACGGAACAAAATTTAAAATAATCACCGATCATCGACCATTAGTTTGGCTATTCAGCGTTTCAAACCCTGGATCTAAATTGATACGGTGGAGCTAGAAGCTAGTCTCAATCTAGAAGAATATGATTATGAAATTATTTACAAGACAGGCAAAGCAAATACAAACGCGGATGCACTAAGTAGAAATTCGATCACTCTTGACTCACAGTTAAACATCGTCGCACACGACGAAGAGAAAAACGACGAAAGAGAGGAAGAGATAAAACGAGAATACACTGCAGAAAAAAGCGACAAATACTTTATGAATATCATGATGCGCCGATAGGGGGGCATCAAGGAGTTGCACGAACTCTGAATCTAATTAAACTATTACATAATTGGCGCGACATAACGCGCAACGTGGGGGATTATATTAACAAATGCAAATTCTGTCAGAAAAATAAACTAAACTAAAAAACCAAACTGCCAATGGTCGTTACGGACACCGAAAAAACCGTTCGAAAAATGTGCGCTTGATATAGTGGGACCACTACCCATTATAAACGCCGGAAGCAAATATATCTTAATTTTTTAAGATAATTTAACGAAATTTAGTAAAGCGATTCCGATAGAGAATCAAGAAGCAAATACGGTGGCAAAAGCCTTTGTTATCAAAATAGTTGCCGAACACGGAATTCCCGAAAGGATTTTAACTGATCAAGGCACGAATTTCATGAGTGAAATATTTAAAAATATATGCAAGTTGTTGAAGATCGGGAAGATTCAAACAACAGTTTATCATCTCGAAAGTAATGGAGCATTAGAACGATTACACAAAACTTTGGAAGAAGAATATCTTCGACATTACATAAATGAGAGCCAAACAGATTGGGACAAATCGCTACCCTACGCAATGTTTGCGTATAATATAACACATATGGCGACTGGATTCACACCATTTGAATTAATTTACGGGCACCGAGCGGAACTACCGACAGCCCTGACCAAACCACCGAAGATAAGTTATTTGTATGATAATTACGTACAAGAATTATGAGAGAAGATCTGTGCAACGAACCAAGTAGCGAGAGAATATGTAAAGCAAGAAAAGATAAAATCGAAACAGTACTACGACCGAAACGCGAGAATGAAAACTTTTCAAAGGCGAATAGGTTCTACTATACGACAAGACAGTTAGTCTCTGTAGACGAGGACGCTCAAAAAAATTAGAAGCGCAATGGATCGGACCGTAATTATCGAAAAACTTTTATTAGTAATAATCATAAGCATAATCATAATCTTAATAATGATAGTGAATTTATTAAATAATATTCAAATATTAATATTCAAATATTAATATTCAAATATTTTTGATGATATATCAAAGAATGTATGCAGTACTGTGGACAATTAAAAACAAGTTACAAATAAAGAAATGATTATTTTTATAAAATATCGTTCATTTAATTTTAGTCGTACAGCAGCTATTGCAGTGCTTACGGTAGCTATTGCAATGTTACGAATATATTTTATTGATCAACATTTATATTTCATAATATCTTATTATCGCAACTCTACGCAAGAAATAGATTTGTGAAGATGTAGTTTTATTTGCGTATTGTTTATATAAGCATCAGGTGAAATTTTGATAAAAAAATTTCGAAACCTTTGTTTTATTCCTGCAATTCTTCTTGAATTTATCTTACTACTTCTTCAAAATTCAATTGCTTTTCTTTATATATTTTACCGAAGTATTATCGACGTTACATAACATTTTTTTACGTTGTATGCGTAATTTTCTTCGTCGTCAGTGAGTTCTATTTTTTCTGCATCTGATATCTCAAATGTGATTTGAAAATCCAATGATTCCTCCTCTTCTATTTTATGTTAATTATTTAAATAATTATTTATTTAAATAGCTAATTTATAATGAATTTAATGTATCTTTGTAATAACTGATTATTTACAAAAAATTTGTTGAACAGGAAGAATGAATAATCTTGTATAATATATAGATTATGTATTATATTACTATATCTAAAAATCTTTAAAAAATCAAAATTAGTAAATTGTTGATTAAAAAATTCTAAATTAATTGAGTAACTATAATTTCAACTTAAAGAATTTATAAAATAAAAAATGTATGAAAATATAAACAGCAATAAAAATTTCCATAACTTTTTTTTTAAGTATATTCATATTCATTTATTAAGCTCGTATCTTTCACTTGTATCAATTGATAATACTTTAGAGAATGAAATTAATTATAAAACTGCGAATTCGCTGCGATTTGCATTCTTTTATATTAATGTTCATGCAAATAATGCTCATGTAAATAATATATGCAAATAAAACTATGCCTTAGCAAATTAATATATTTCTTGCATAGCGTTGCGATAATAAAACATTACGACACGAAATATAAATGTTGATCAATAAAATATATTCATAATATTGCAACTGTAGCTACTGTAAGCATTGCGATAGCTGCCGTTCGACTAAAATTAAATAAATCATATTTTATAAAATTAAATAAGCCATATTTTATAATCATTTCTTTATTTGTAACTTGTTTCTAAATATCCAAAGTGCTTCGTACGTTTTCTAATACCTCATCAAAAATATTTGACTTCCGTTTAACAAAACCTGCTATCATTATTACTATTATTACTATTCTCATTATTATTATTATAAAAAAGCTCTTATTTCAATAATTATTATTGCACTGATAGAGTACTGATGAACTGCATCATATTCACTTTTAATGTTGTCCCGCGCATTCAACGCGGTATGAAATGAATATGTATGGAGCGCATATATAGAGGTATTTCTCATTTCCCAAAAATGCGATTTCGCAAAATAATTTATTATATACCGTATTCAGCATAAAATGCTCTTGAATTCCTGTCCTTATAAAAATTTAAAAATTTTTTTAAATTAGAGGGAGGGAGTGAGAGGGGTAAAAAATATAACATTTTTAAAAAATGTTAATACATCGTTGTAAAGTACACTTGTAGCCGCAAAACTTTTGTTTAAAACTTTTCTTGATATCTTTATTGATTTGAACGATACTCAAGAAAAAAAATCAATTTTTTTCAAGGGATGGTTCATCCCCTTAACGTTCGAGAACGCAGAAAAAAAATATGTGTCTTTTATTTTTGTCCATATTTTAACATACTCGAAGCTTATTAACATCGGGAACACTTCCGATACTTCCCTTATTAGATTCCGGTACGACTTTGTATATTCGAATTTAATCTCTGTAAATAATTTCGAATAAGAATTTACAAAGGAAGGGCGCGGACTTGGGAACACCGATTTTGAAACTTATATATGTTAAAGTAATCTACTAGAAGAGAACTTGAGTAAAAGGATAGGACGCAATATTCAGTTGTTTTCGAGAATAACTGGTTTAAAGTCTCAAATAAGAAGGGAGAATGTGCGTCACGGCGGGGCCCAACCACGAACCAGTCGTGAAAACTCATAATTATTTTGCAAAAAGATACCATCTCAGCCAGGAATCAAACCTGAATCTCTTGCTTACCGGAGGTATCTTATCCCTTCGACTACGGAGGCATGTGATGATATTTATAACATTCCTTATATACCGGCCGCGTTAAACTCATTGTCGCTAAAATCGACTATACTTTTTTTTACTCTAAAAAATATTTATTTATTATATTATTATGTTAAATATGTATTATATTATTATATAAAATAAAATTAATTTAATTAACAATTGTTTATATTAAAAATTTTCACTTTTAATTTCAATTAATAATTTACTTGAATGTAATTTTTATTCAATTAACAATTTTATTATTTTACATGTTCTGTTCGATAATCTTCGCTCAACTCAAGTATCAATTATCAACTGATCTCGTCATTATCTCACGTTGAAGTGAGCTCACTGCCTTTGTTCAAGAACAAAATCAGAAAAGATTTCGAAATTCTTTGTGAGGAGATATACGTTAAGGTAGAAAAGTAGTAGTAGTGTGGAAGAGAGGCCAAAAACTGTTACCTGAGGACATCAGATATATAAATATACAAATACTATATTAGGGTCAGAGCAGTGAGTAACGTTGAAAAATTACAGACCAAATAAAATTACAATGAATAAAATATTTCTTGTATTAAAAAATAACTATAATAATTATAACTATTTTAGATTATTAATTGAAGTTAAAAATGAAAATTTAATATAAACAATTGTTAAATAAATTAATTTTATTTTATATAATAATATAAGATATTTAACATAATCATATAATAAATATTTCCTTTTAAAAAAAAAGTATAATAGGCAAGGAATCGAACTCGAGTCGACAGATTGGTAATACAGGGCCGAGCTATTCGATCTCGGCGACAATGAGCTTAACATGGTATAATGAACGTTATAAACTTTAAACCGATTTTTCTCAAAAACAATTAAATATTGGGTGCTTTCCAATTACTTAACACATCTTGACACAAATATACACAGATATATATAAAGTGTAGCATTGTGCACGATTTAATTGGAACAAAATGTGTACGCATATTGAATAAAGCTAGAAGTATTTTTCAATGTTATGGCCATGCCTTGGTATTTTTTGATTCTTGGTGGTGATGACTATATTTCTCATCTACATTTCATCCGTATTCATTATTGTTTAACTTCGTAAAAACAAGTAGAAAAAGATTTGCATTCATTAAACTTAACAAAAGATATTTAAAGATAAAAAAGATATTTTACATTTTATATTTTCTTTAATGTACATCTGTGTAACTAATATATTAACAATTATTTATAAGATTTTGTAAGTAATTAATATATTAGTTTTAAATTTATAAAATTTATTTACATTATTTAATTATTTATTTCACAGAAATAATATTAAAAACACTTGCAATACATTATTAGATATGGAAGAAAACATAATCATAGCAATTGCTGCCGATTTATCATCCAGTCGATTTATCATTCTGCTGATACCAGTATAAGTTCAAACGGTAGCATTAGTGAGATCAATTCTACTAACGAATCCGATACATTTTCCTCATGAAGAAGCTGAAGATGATATATTGTTTCCATTATATCAACTTCTCATGTATGGAAGAAGACATAGCAAAGTTCAGGACTTTTTCGACACTGTCCACTTATATAATGATACTGTATTTAAGGAACATTTTAGGCGACATGCAGTATACATTCAAATAAGTATATCAAATATTATTGTATTACTTACATTCTTTAAAAATATGTATCATATTCATATTTGCAGATATGCTGCAGCAGAGTGCTTTTATTCCATCTCATTTTTTTGGTATGCGTAAAATTTCTGCTGAGTTGAATTTCCTCATATTTCTTTGATATCTCGTAAATACTGAACCATTGGAAACGAACACGAACTTTGAGAGATAGATTCGGTGTATCTATAATATATCCTCAATTTTTCGTGTAATACATCATGTAGAATGATTGTTATCAAGAATGGATAAAGAGATAAAGTGGCCAGAAGGAAATAATGCTATCCTCAGGGGATCCCAAAAATTCGAGGCAAAACAAGAAATAAAAAAATGTATCGGACAGACTGTACACATATTGCAATTCGACAGCCTATTGATCATCCTAGAGACTATTGTAATAGAAAAAGATTCTTCTCTATTCATATCATATTACAAAGTGTTGTAGATACAGATATGAAATTTACAAATATTTATTATGGAGAACCAGGTTCGCTGCATGATGCACGTGTTCTAAAAAGATCATTACTCTATGATACTACTTAAAATGATATGGAATCTATTTTCTCTAATGAAACATGCATAATAGAAGATTCAGCCTACCCATTGCTATTATAGCTTGTACCACCATTCAGAGATAACAAAAATTTAACAGCACAACAATCTGAATTTAATTTCTTGCATTTCTCAACACGGCAATAGAGAGAGTGTTTGGTTACTTGAAAGGGCGTTTTCGTCGTTTAAGATTCTTAGAATTACTTAATATTCAATTCATTCTCAAATTAGTAACAGCCGCTTATATTATGCATAATATTGTCATAAAAGATAATAATGAGAACGAATTCTTTGTTGATGACCTTGATGACTTTCTTATAGATAATACCGCGGATGACAATTACGAAATTTACATATTAATAGAAATAGAAATAAAATAGACTGAAGAATACAGATGATTTCCATGAGCTGTTTCCAAAATAACTATTTTGATATACTTCTATAACTATAGAGCATATAAATTTCTATAATATAGAAGTTTTGCATATTTTATTATTTTATTAATTTGAGAGAAAATTAGGAAAAAATAAAAATTTGTATACTTTGATATTATGAAATATATTTTTATTTATTTTTACCATAGTCTTTACATCAAAACATCTCTATATAAAATTAAATATTTTAATATCTAAAAAAACTTTTCATTTAGATTACATCTAATGATTTACATTTCTTTAACATATTAATTATTTTATTACATTTGTAAAAAATGGTATAGTAAACAAGTTTTAAATAGTATTTATATTAACCTAAATATAATCTTATTTAGAATAATTTAAAATATCTTAATTATATTATGTAGTAATATTACTTTAAGTACAACAAATTTTATAAAACAAAAATAAAGATTTCAGAATAAAACAAGAACAAAAAACTTATACGTAGTACATATATTATGATTTTCAACAAAAAGACAACATTTTATAATATTAAAATTAATTATTTCTCTCTATAAGTGGACAGTGTCGAAAAAATCTTAAACTTTGCTACGTCTTCTTCCATACATCAGAAATTGATAAAATGGAAACTATATCTTCTTTAGTTTCTTCACTTGAGAAAAATGTATCGGATTTGTTAGTAGAATTGATCTCGTTAATGCTAATCGTTTGAACTTGTACTGATATTAGCAGAACTAAATGATAAGTTGGCAGCAATTGCTATGATATTTTTCCATTTCTAATTATGTATTGCATTAATTAAAATTAAATATTTCTCTCTTCTCTTCCTTTTAAATAATAAGTATTAAAAAAATAATATAAATAAAATGAAAACACCATTGCATTTATCATCAAATAAAGTAAATCAAAATTGTTTGGAATAAAATCACTATTGAACAAAACCAGAGTTTTTCTTCTAGATCTAATAAGTGTCTTTATCTGACTTAATGAAATTATTACGCGTTAAATATTTGCGTTATTTAAAAAAACATTATTTAATAAATTGACTTGAAAAATAAAAATAAAATACAAACACAAACTGCTATAATATAAACATAAAATACAAGCTGCTATTAATATAATCTATTACATTTTTTAATCCTCATTTGAATTATCTGTATGAAATTTGAGCGTCTTGAGACAAAGTAGAGTAAAGAGTAAAGAGTTTTTAATAGTTCTCTAAGCAATTGACATTTTTGTCTTTCAATATTTAATTTCTCTCGATGCCATTCTATTGCTTCTTCCAGTTTACATTTAACAGTTTTATATCTATGTGTCTTTCTTTTAATGCCATCAATTTTTTTTCATCTATTCATGCTTCTTGTGTTTTTCTTTTTTCGTAAGCTTCTTGTTTTTCTTTTTTCATTTTATCTCTATCGGCTACATCTTTTAAATGCTGTAACCACTGTTTTTCCACTATTTTATTCGTTGCTGTTTCTACTTCCTGTGCCATGCTGAGAACGTTTACTTTTTTATGTGTTGCTTATGGATATGGGACATACAGTTGTTTGTATATTTAATGATATTATCTTTTCGAGAGCTTGGTTATTTTTATTCAAGCCACTTTTTGATTTTAATGGATCTTCATGAATTTGTTTTTTAGCACTGTTAATACTTCAGTGCTTGATGTACTCGGTGATGGAACTGAATTACTTTGCGCCATGAATATTGAGATATTAGACATATCTAACAGGTCGTGACAGCACAGGTGATGATTTTGTGACGTCAGGAGAGCCAACGGGTAAAATTTTTCCTTCTCCTTTTTATCCCACCTGCGCAGAAGCGCCACTATTCTAGCCAAAGTTGGCAACACCGGCTCTCCTGCCGTCAACATACCACGTGATGCGCCTTGCCGCCAGTAAATATACACTATAATAAATATAAGTATTATAATAATAGGCAATCCCATAGGTTGCAAATCATTAGATAACCGATAATAGTAAGCATTTTTCCTAAAATAAGTAATAAAATTAAATAATAATAATAAATAAAATGATAAATAACAATAACAAATCATGCTAACAATAAATCTAATTAATTGTAAAATTATTACTATAATAGGGCTCGCGTTGCTGTTGCGCGCATCATCTCCGGTCAGTCGCGCGCTGATTGGCCGACCAACGACCATTATAGATATGTACATCTAGTCTAGCTCTATAGTCTATGACCGCCATCTTGTGCCGCATGCGTTGGCGTACCCACGCCATCCGCTATCTTGCGCCACGTGCGTTGGCGTACCCACGCCATCCGCCATCTTGCGCCACGTGCGTTGGCGTACCCACGCTACCGCCATGTTGCGCAACAGCGCCGCCGCAGGCACGCGTTACAACGCGCGGCCATACTCGTTCACTCTTGTGCGCGTCGTCGACCAGTAAACACCGCGCGAACGTCGTCTCGTTCAAGTATAAGCGTGTTTCAATCTCTAGATTTAGTTCAAATCCTATTAATATTTCAAATTCTAGTTTGATATATATAGTGTTAATATTCCGTGAGTGTAAATTCAGTGAATATCAAAATATATCGATTTTATTTAACGCCACGTGTCCTTCATTATCTCATCCCTTGTCTCCGAGATTCCGATAATAACGGATGTGTTCGCGAGGCTAAAGAAGCAACGGGCGCTCGTCATAACTCAAGTCTTCTTTTACCGAATAATTAGCAGCTAAAGCAAGAATTCTGATCGTTTCTGGGGGCAAGGTGTTGTGCGTCATCCGCACTTACCACAAAGGAAACATCGGACTTCGAGTACGCGGTAGCTCATGCATTCCAACGCGACGCCGAACCGTAATGCGTAATTGGCTCGCAGCCGAATGTAATATCCTAACTCTAACCTTTTAATTAAATATAATATACGCCTAGAGCCTCTGCCGAATGCCTAAGGCACGGAAAAATCGCGTGGGTCGTAACAACGCACTTCGACGACTCGAATACGACCTCCACGTGGCCGCGATTTACGACCACAATGCGATCATCGGCGAAGAAGTGACTTACGACGGCGAGTACGAACTCCTCGTGCATGATCGCCTCTGGAGCGCCTTACCAGCCCCATCCGTGCCCGTAGCAGCTTACCAAGGAAGCAGTATTCGGCCACGTATCTCCCTCGAAGAGTATCTGCGCAGAGCAAACACCGAAAGGTAAGTGAGAATCATCCATCGAGTTTTATTCCCGGTTGCTTTCGCGTTTTCCCACCGGGCATACGTTTACACCAGTGAAATATAGAATATAAAGAAATTAGATGTAAACGAATATAAGTGTACTCGTCGCGCTCAGGATTCTTTCGGGTTGCATCATTCGCTTTGTTCGCGTCGAGCGACCGCCGCATAGTTGCATCACTCGACCGGAAGGGTTTTACGATCGACCCCTTTTTTTTGTCTCCCTTGCTACTTTCCCCTAAGGCATGTAGGGTTTTGAGCCGCTTTATCGTTGCGCATGGAAATATTCCAGTTCGAAATACCATTTAACGTTGAATATTCGCCGCGTAATGTTAACACCCGTTGTTTGACGTGATGTGCCCGCCTTGTTTTCTCGAGCCACGAGACTCGCGCACTCACCCAGGCGCCGTATACAGATATCGTATGAGTACGGTGCCTTACCACATTTGGATATCGACGCGTAGACGACGCTATCGCCGAATCGTTCCCTAACAGTGCCGAATATCTTTGCTTTCGATGCAAGGAAGAAATACCAGAAGGGACTCTTACGTATCGTCTGGAACTGGCCCACGCGTTCCAGTTTGGGTATACTTCCGCCCGGGATCATTGTGATTGCTGCCGTACCAGTCTTGTAATAGTTCGCGACATTGAGCTTTGCCCTGACTGCACCGAGGTTTTTATCGTATCTCTAGAAGTGCTCAGGGAATTAGGTAATACCATAGAAAACATCTGCGGACGATATTACCTTGACGAGACGAATCCCGCTCCCAACGGCATTTTATCGCGCCGGCTAACCAATTTCTCCGTTTCACTGATCCGCTCATGGTCAAATAATCACTCGACGTCTGATTAAATGCAAGGTCAGCCGTGTAATTTGCTGAAATCCCTCGAGAGCGTTTTCAATAATTTGCCGCTGAGATTATCGGAGGGGTCCCCGCGGTCTTGACGTAACAATTTCGATTTTGGATTCTTCTTCGATTCGTGCCATGATTCATGTAAGTCATTGTACAGTAAATAATTAGCTAATTTAAACATTACAAAATTTCTATATATATATATATATATATATTGTTACATATATTGTTTTATCATTTTCTAATTTTTTTTCTTTATTGAAACTTTAGTATGGAACCATGTAACAAAGCAAATAAAAAAAGTAAATGGAGCTTTTTAGATAATTGGCTTACTGATAATTGCTTTAAGTCTTGGATACGTAAAGTACCGTCCAATGACAGTCTTTTTATTGCATTGTATGCAATAAAAATTTTTCGTCCAGTACGAATTTTTTAAGGCATGCAGAATCTGCGTGACACAAAAATAATTGTAGAGAAAGTACATCATCATGTGATAACGTCGATGTAAGTTCGAGTCTAAATATATTAAAAAAGAGCCTATTAAATAACAAGTAAAACAATAATGGCTTGATATTGAAGAACTTAAGCCATGGTTGCGTAAAGTACCACATGATATAAATTTAGTTTTTTGCTGCATTTGTGAAAAATATATTGCTGCATTTATCGAACATTTATCGACATGCAAATTCTGCAAAGCATATACATAAATGTAATAAAGAAGGTATTGTTAATACATGTGATGCTAATGAAGGTGATGAAACATCTTTTTTTGACATTTGATGAGCGGAAAAAATCAGCAGAGATTCAATATGCTGCATTTATTGTTGACAAAAATATATCCCTTGTCACTGCACAAATAATTCTTAATTTTTTTCAGAATGTAGGAAAAGATTCTAAAGTTTAAATTAAACAGTATGAATATGAGTCGCACAAAATGTACGAAAATAATTTCAAGTGTTTTGTGTCCTGTGGAGACTGATTGTGTAGTAGAAAATATTAAAAACACGAAATTTTCAGTCTTTATTGATGAAACATCAGATATCTCGAATGAAAAATGGATGACATTTTTTGTTCGATATGTCAATTCTGAAACTTTAGATGTTCACTCGCAGTTAGTCAAATTAATTGATGTTGGTGCAAAAGATTGTAGTTCGGAAAAGTTGTTTAATGCCTTTAAAATGGAAATGTGGAAGCTGCAAATTTCCATTTTCAAATATTATTGCGATCTGTAATGCATCTGTAATGACAGGGAAACATTTATCATTTAAAAAAAAGCTTGAAAAAATGTCTAAAAATTTATTGACGCTTCCATATCCATGTTATTCTGTTGCATTGGCTGCACATGTTGCATGTTTTAAAATACCTGAATTTTGTGAGGAATTTAAAAAAAAAATTTCTAGCTATATCAGTAGTAATCCAAAGCGATCTTCCAATTTTCGCGAGTTTTCCCAATGTTTTCAGGAATTGTCATAAAATTTTAATATTATCTGATACGCGCTGGCTTTCTTGTCATATGTTGAAAAAATTCTTTCTTTTTGGGATACTAATAAATATTTTTTAATTGACATGGCTGTAAGTGAAAAAAGTGAACCGGGAGAGTATCTATTGTCTATAATGCAAAACATAGACAGGAAAGCGTATCTATTGTGCTTAAAGAATATTTTAATTTGTTTAATACATTTAATTTTTTCAAGCAGTGAAAACAAGAATACATTTATTGCATCCAAAATCTATGAATTTTCTATTCCAAATTTCTCAACATTTTTTAAAATCAGATCTTTTAAAAGATTTATTTATGATAAACTTTTCCGAAAGTAAAAATCATAAATCTCTTGAAGACATTAATTTAGGATCAGAATGCGAAGAATATCTAAATGAAATAAGTGAAGAAAATATTGATGTAATTACAAATATTTGAAACAATTGTTTAAAATTTTTAATTACTGCTGCTGAAGAAATTCGTAAAAGATTACCAATTGCAGACAAATTTTTATCTAAATTGAAAGTATTTCAACCACAAGTTTTGTTTGATGTTGACAGAGAAACATCATTCAAAGATGTTTTTTTTATCATCAAAACTATTGGTGATTTTGATGAAAATAAATTAAAAAAAGAATGATCAACATTACATTTAAATTTTAGTGATGCAGAAAAATTAAATTTCGATGAAATGTATTATAGAAGCAGATTTTGCAATCAAAAGATCAATGTGATTAAATATCCCAACTTAACATTGCTTTTGAATGCCATTAGATCTCTTCCAAATTCAAATGCTAATTCTGAAAGAATTTTTTCACTTTTAACAGATATAAAAACAAACGAAATTCACTTTCTTCAAGTACTATTAATGGTATTTACTTACTTAAATCAACTATGAGGACAAGAGGCGAATCTATTTTAAACATGCAAATTAATGAAAAACGTTTATCTTTAATGTCGTCAGATCAATTGTATCAATTGCTACTTCTCCCGACAAAAAAAGAAGTAGTCTAACATTATATGCTGCAGATAAAGATATTGCTGGTCCTTCTTCATCTAGCAATATGTCATAATGTTTGTAAGAGATACCATATCTGTGTTCAAAATTTACTGTCAGCGTTGATAATGTATAATACACATTATATGAACTATACATTTTTAGTACTGGCAGTGGATTTTGAACATAGCTCATGTCTGTAACAGGCACCATATTTGTAAGAGATACCATGTTTGTAAGAGACACCATGTCTGTAAGAGATATCTAGCCTATATTTTCTTTATACATGCTATTATTAATGATTTTTATTTTACAGAGTTTATCTTTTATTTATTACTGACTGTGATAAAAGCCAAAGTTTTATTTGATAATTTTGTTTTGCAAATGTTATTATTTTTTATTTATATTAATATTTAAAATTATAGATTGTTATATTACAATAATTATAAATTATTTAACTAATATTAAAGATATTAATGTTATTAAAAATAATAACATAATATTTTTATTTTTGAAAATGTTAATTATTAAAATATTTTTTAATTTTATTGTAACGGAGCGCATCCTTCCGCTCCATTCCTCCTCCGAATTTCCCCCGACCGACCATCCGTCGGGGACCGCCGAACATCAGGCGGAGTGCGGCAGTGGCCGCAAAGAGGCAGCAATGCCTCCTTTTTAATACATTTATACACGAACTCCGAAGCGTCGGAGAATACCACGAAAACACGTATGTTTTCGTGGTATTTCCCCGCACCGCGCCAAACGTCAACAAGCGCGAACGCACTCCGCACCGCGCCACGCACCGTACCACCGAGCGCGAACGTGTCCCGCGCCGCACCGACGCCGCGCTACGCAACCGAGTGAGCGTCCCGCACCGCGCCACGACCGCGTCCACAAGCGCGCCGCTACCTTCCCACCGAATTCCTTCCCTACCAAAAAACCAATCATCCCCCTCCTTTTTTTCCGCTCCTGGGGAGAGGGATGCTAACCCCGAGATCGACCAATCCGACCGATCCGACCGAAAATACCGAGGTCGATCTCGAGTATAAAAAGGCATCGCTCTCCACAGGAAATCACTCCTCGTTTACTCCTGTTCCTAGCTCGTTTTCCGAGAGCCCGTCTCAAGGAAGCGAGCATCCGTAACCGGTAGCAAGCCTGAGATTTGTTGGGGTTCTCCCCAACGCGCCAAGTTCGCTTGACCTGGCCCGAAAGCCGTCTCCGTAGCTCGCACGGCCAGCCGAGAGTTGCTGGGGTCTCCCCAGCGCGTCGAGTTCGCTCGACCCGATTCCGCCGTTCCCGAGATTTCACCGTCGAGTATCGGGGTTCTCCCCGATACCACCTCTCCGAGCACCAGGGTACACCCTGGTCGGCCGAGTACACTCGGCACCGCCACTTTCTTCTCCGCACACAGCTGGGGCTCTCCCCAGCTGGCCGAGTTCACTCGGCATTCAGACAGACAGACGAGGGGCGCACCCCTCGTCAGCCGAGCCCTCTCGGCACGGAACCGGCCCACCCGTTCTCCGATTTAAACGATCCGCCGACCTCGCGAAATATCCACCCTCGCGACAACACCCGCGACACGCGTGCACGTTAAATCCACGCCGATTTAAAGGCCCGCGACGAACACGTGCGACACCGCCGCCGCCGCGCGCGCCCCGCGCCACCGAACTGCGCGCCGCGATCAGTATCGCGCCGACCGCCCGAGCGATATCTTATTTTATATTCACGCGCTATCCGCGCGCCGATCGCCGTCTCGCCCGTCCACCGCCACGAACATTAACGCGAAGATTCGGTGCATTCCATCGCACCACTATTAGTCAAATAAAACATCGTTAGTTGTTATAATTATCGCCTAATAATTTAATAACATCTTTCTGTCTCCAACGTCCTCGCTTCCCCCCCTGGTAACCGACTGACCGCTCTCCGCGCGGGAAAGCGAGACCGTTTTATTATTAAATATGTGAATTAATTTTTTATAATAAGTTATAATTTTGTTTTTATAGTTATAATTTCTGAATAATTTAAATATTAATAAAAATTTATGTAATGTTTATTATATTATTTATTATAAATTTTTATTATGTTTATTTTAAATTTACTTAAAAATGTATTTTTTTTATGAAAACTGATAAGATTTTTAGCAGTTTTCCTTACCCTTGCAACAAATGCTAGTATCTTGAATATTTCTGCCAAATAAATTATTTTATTTTATTTTATTTTGAGTTACATGTATTTCAAATTATTTCGACATCATTTCTTCTCTTAATTTATTTATATCTTATTATATATCTTATTAAATATTGAACTATTATAAATTTATTAAATTTTCTATAATTGTGTATACACGCGTGCATTTGTGTGTGTGTGTGTGTGTGTGTGTGTGTGTGTGTTTGTGTGTGCGCGCGTGTGCGTGCGTGCGTGCGTGTGCGTGTGCGTGTGCGTGTACGTGTGTGTATGTGTGTGTGTAAAATCGTACATATGTTTGTTATGTAAGTATATCTCAGTATCTTTATAAATTAGAAAAATTTTTATGTGATACCGCATAAATGACTAATGTTAACCATAATTTTATTTATATTAGATACGTTATTGATAACCTATGCTTTTTTTGTATATATGTCTTTTTTTATAAAAGAATTTACTACACATTTTATATATAATATTTTATATTTTTATTTCTTTCCCGTGTTATAATAATTCCTAATTATTGTAATTCTTGTTGGGCACAGTGCGCCCTCGCCGCTGGTACTAATGGGCACGACTGCTCCCACGGCCATGTCCTCTTCTGTAATCTGAAATAAAAGAAACGTACTAAATATTTTACATAATAGTAATAATAATAACAACTAAAACATAAAAATCACACGTTACAAAAGTAATAAATATTATTTGTGTGTGTATGTGTGTGTGTGTGTGTGTGTGTGTGGATATGTTGAGATGAATATATATATATATTAGGTGTACAAAAAAGTTCTGAGCTTTTTTTTGTAAAATTCAATCTTTATTCAAAAACAAATAAAAAAATATTAATCACCGAAATATTCTCTGTTTGCATAAATGACCTTTTGCCATCTTTCGGGTAGCTTGCGAATTCCTTGAATTCCTCACCGGTTTCGAAACGATAAAGTCATCAATGCATTTTCGTATCTCTTCAAATCTCACGAAATGTGTATCAGCCAAATGATGCTGCAGCGACCGGAATAGGTAGTAATCAGAAGGCGCCATGTCTGGGCTATACGCCGCGTGCGGGAAAAATTCCCAGCCTAACGCAAAGATATGGTCCTGAGTCGCTTTCGCAACATGTGGTCGAACATTGTCATGAAGCAAGATCACTTTACGACCTCCTTGGCCAGTAAATGACCTCTTTTTTTCTAATGCATCGTTCAAATTGGTCAATTGTTGTTGGTAGCGGTCTGCCGTGATTGTTTCATCCGATTGTAACAACTCGTAATACAACATACCTTTCCAATCCCACCAGATACAGAGCAAAACATTCTTGGCGTGGATATTGGGCTTTGGCGTCGATGTCGAAGGTTGACCAAGATGAACCTATGATTTTCTACGTTTAGGATTATCATAAAAAATCCACTTTTCATCGTCTGTAATGATTTTGTGCAGAAAATCTTTTTTTCGGAACTTTGAAAGCAAAGTGAGTGCAGTGTCACGCCGACGATTTTTGTTGTCTTCGGACAATTCATGCCATCTGCCTTCCTTCTGAACCTTTCCCATCGTATGTAAACGTACGGAAATGGTTTGCTGCGTAACGCCAAGCTATTCTGCAAGCTACTTTTCAGTTTGCGCAGAGTTTATATCCAGCAGTTTCAATCTTTTAAGGGCATGCAGCACACGGTTTATCTTCAAGACTGAAATCTCCTCAGTGACATTTTTGATACCATCTTTTACATGTAGTATGACTTACAGCGTTCTCTCCATATGCAGCACTAATCATTGCAGTGGCTTCAGCAGCATTTTTTGCAGATGAAACGCGAAGTAGATGGAATCGAATATGCTCTTTTGTTATTGCCATCGTGAACACTACTGATTTTTGAGGTTATGTGCATCAAACCGTATGGCATTTTAGAAGGCCAAATGTCAACGCTTTAAAACCGCAAAAGGGCGGGGAGATATATAAAATTTAAATTGTTATTTCGGTTGTATGAAATCTAACGCTCAGAACTTTTTTATACACCTAATATATATATTCATCTGAACACACACACACACACACACACACACACACACACACACACACACACATAATATGTGTATGTCTATTTCCTGGTTGCAACTCTTGTGGCAATTGCTGATCGCCTTACGTTGTTGCAATTGTTGCTGTTGTCTTTGCTGCTGCATATTTCTTTGCAGTTCTTGCACCTGCTTTTGTAATTCTATTATTGTTTATCGCTGTTGCTTCAAAGTTTCTTCTAGCGACTGTGGAGCAGACAACTCCTCTTCTAACAGCATTTCGTCGTCTTCCGAAATGATTAAAAAAATATATATTTATATATGAACAGCATTTTTGCGTATCCTGTTCTAGTATGACATGCGAGACGCGCATAGATAGTATATTTTTTAGTATATAAAAATATATATGCATTCCTATATTGTCTTCTTCTTTTGTGGCATTACAATTTGTAGTAAATCAGAACTAATTATAAAATTTAAATATTCTTAGTTACTATAATATGATACACAGGATGTTCTTGTCTGAAATGTAATTCTTAATATACACATCAATATATATGCATGTTACGTATCTATAAACATGTGTGGAAGTTCTAATTACTTTAATAATTTAATAATTTTTAATACTTACGCATAATCTTCTTGTCTTTTTTCATCTCTGCCTTCACAATCCTCGTATTGGCATGAACTGTGATGTGAAACAAGAAGGCTTTACAGACTTCGCTTGTTTGATCGTCAAATGTTTACAAACGGCGAATGAGATAGAACAATACAGCGGCATCGCACAAACGTTACGTCGCATTCGTGAAAACAGTTTCAAAAATTTTATCTCTTATAAGAAGAGATATAATTCGGCTTTTTTTCCGGAATGCTATTTGGCTAATTCGATACATAATGTATTAAAATAAGTAATATTATATGAAAATAAGTTAAGAAAAAAAAATAAGTTACTTAAAACTCCTGATACGATGAAATAAATTAAATAATAAAATTTGACAAATAATCAGCACATAACATTGATACATGTTTGAATTTACAATAAAAAAATTAAATCTGCGCGCGAAAAAGAGTAACTGTGCTGGTAACTATTTTGGCGTTCGTTTTTATTTGTATTAAAATTTATAATTCTTTGCTACAAGGAATAAAAGAATTAATGTAAAGTTTGACGTATTTTTGTTCAAAATAATGTTAATATTTATGAAAATAATATTAAAACGGGCTCGCTTTCCCGCGCGGAGAGCGGTCAGTCGGTTACCAGGAGGGGAAGCGAGGACGTTGGAGACAGAAAGTTGTTATTAAATTGATAGGCGATAATTATAACAAATCACGATACTTTATTCAACTAACAGTGGTGCGATGGAATGCACCGAATCTTCGCGTCAATTGTTCGTGGCCGTGGACGGACGAGACGGCGATCGGCGCGCGGATAGCGCGTGAATACAAAATGAGATATCGCTCTGGCGGTCGGCGCGATACTGATCGCGGCGCGCAGTTCGGTGGCGCGGGGCGCGCGCGGCGGCGGCGGTGTTGCACGTGTTCGTCGCGGGCCTTTAAATCGGCGTTGATTGAAACATGCACGCGTGTCGCGGGTATTGTCGCGAGGGTGGATATTCGCGAAGTCGTCGGATCGTTTAGATCGGAGAACAGGTGTGCTCGTTCCCTGCCGAGGGCTCGGCTGACGGGGGTGCGCCCCTCGTCTGTCTGCGTGAATGTCGAGTGAATTCGGCCAGTCGGGGAGGGCCCCAGCTGTGTGCGGAGAAGAAAGTGGCGGTGCCGAGTGTATTCGGCCGACCAGAGTGTACCCTGGTGCTCGGAGAGGTGATATCAAGGAGAACCCCGATACCCGGCGGAGAAATCTTGGAAACGGCAGAGTCGGGTCGAGCGAACTCGACGCGCTGGGGAGACCCCAGCAACTCTTGGCTTGCCGTACGAGATACGGAGACAGCTTTCGGCCAAGCCAAGCGAACTTGGCGCATTGGAGAGAGCCTCAACAAAACTCAGGCTTGCTACCGGTTTCGGATGCTCGCTTCCTTGAGACGGGCTCTCGGAAAACGAGCTAGGAACAGGAGTAAACGAGGAGTGATTTCCTGTGGAGAGCGATGCCTTTTTATACCCGAGATCGACCTCGGTATTTTCGGTCGGATCGGTCGGATTAATCGATCTCGGGGTTAGCATCCCTCTCCCCAGGAGCGAAAAAAAAGGATATAATTTGTTTTTTGGGGATTAGACGGAATAGGAGCGGGGGATGATTAAAAGTAGGGAAGGAATTCGGCGGGAAGGTAACGGCGCGGTGCGGGGGTGGTTACGCGCTTGTGGACGCGGTCGTGGCGCGGTGCGGGACGCTTGATTGCGTGGCGCGGCGTCGGTGTGGCGCGAGACGCGTTCACGCTCGGCGGTACGGTGCGTGGCGCGGTGCGGAGTGCATTAGCGCTTGTTGGCGCGACGCTTGGCGCGGTACATACATGTTTTCGTGATATTCTCCGACGCTTCGGAGTTCACGTATTGATAGATTAAAAAGGAGGCATTATTGCCTCTTTGCGGCCACTGCCGCACTCCGCCTGGTGTTCGGCGGATAGTCGGTCGGGGGAAATTCGGAGGAGGAATGGAGCGGAGGGCTGCGCTCCGTTACAATATTAATATTCATTTTCTAATACTACTGATTATACGTTAATTTATGAACGTATAGAATAGAAATATTAATAGTTTCATGATAAATAAAAATAACATATAATAAACATTTGCAATGTAGACCATAAATGAAAAATCAAACTATGTAGAATAATCATTGAGGAGAAGAGTGACATAATTAAGAAACTGTTATATGATATTATGTATAACACATAATATTTATTAAAATAAATTCATTTTTGTTTTATTAATTCTGTTCATATTATCAATTCTGCAATTCAGTCGTATTAGTAATACCGTTTATTTTTTTCCCAATGGATATGTTATATATGTATATAACATGTATATGTTATATATGTAAGAATAGCAAACGGTAACCGAGAAGCATTAGAAACGCTCGAAATCATACGGCGCGTCGAGGGCGAGAAAACGATAGTATCCTCTTCTCGCAGCGCATCGAGCGCGAGAGAGTACGATAGTATGTCTCCTCGCGCAGCGCTTCGAGTGTGAGAGAGTAGGATAGCATTCATATTCTCTTCTATTATCCGAAAGTAGTCGAAACGCCGAGCGCACATGGTGGCTCATGTTCTGCATGCGTGCTTCGCGCTCTCCCCACTCCCGCCTCACCACCGATGCTGCTGTGATGCAGGGTGCCGTTTCTGGCAGCATTGTCGTGAATCCTCATTGCACGTTACGCGAGTCACCTCATCCCCCTTAAGCATTGATGAGATTGCCGCTTTCTTTCAAAAAGAAAATGAATTTCTGTATGGTATAAGTGAGCGTTGAGGATGCATCTTAACGTGATGAGTTATCGTATCCTACTTAACTATCTTTAGAAATAAAAATCTTAGCACGCTCTCTGTTCTTACAAAATTTTGTTAATAAATCATGTAAACAAATAAAACAATCATTAAACAAATAAAAGGCAACAATAGAAAACGATCAAGGTAAGATACTAACCGCATGTTAATTTCTTATCCAATTGAGAATACTGTGAATAATTTGTCAATTTCTTATGGAACCATTTGTCAATTTCTTCGTGAGATATGTAAAGGTGGGCATCGGCCCATCTCTGTTAGAATTTCGAAACGACTCCTACAGGTGATTAATGTCAGGCACTACTGAAATTGTGGATAATCTTCCTCAGACTGGGTATCTAAAGGAAGTTACTTTCGATTATAACAATTAAAGATAAATTCTTGATGATAATTTCGATATTAAGGAATTAATAGTACGAAAACGTTTTTGCGAATTATTGAAAAATCATTGGGCAGAGTAAATCTGATTTTCGGCATTTTATCCATCAAAAGAATTTTATTACAATATACTTATATAATATGTTTAGTAATATATTTATTATTCATAATATATAATTACTATATATTTACTACTTCATAAAGAGATTTGGCAAAATTAAGTTGATTTATAGAAGAACGTTATATAGGAAAGAAAATTCCTTTCTTTCAATGGCATTTAGGTGATTATTCCTTGATACAATTAAAACTTTACAGGCTTGGCAAGCGGTATTAATTGACTGACGTAGACATAAATTAGATAGAAATAGTTGATAGATTTTAGGATTTATACCAGCAGTCAAGGTAATGATTTACTCCTTTTTACGAAATATGAATTATTTGGTTCCTAATTTATTGGCATATTAGATGCCACGAGCCCGCGGACACGGTAGGGCTTCTAAAAATCGGTCTTTCTAAAAATAGGCCCTTACGGGCCTGGCAGCCAGGAGCCGTGCGGAATTTAAACAGATTTTTCCAACGCGCATACGGATAAGGACGTTCGAGGAAATAAATCATTTAGTCGAAACAGCTCCGAAAGAGATTCCTGCAAACTGTTTGCAGGATTATGTCATTTCTGCTTTTGAGCCGCCTCTTCTTGCTATAGAGGAGGCGGAAGAATTCGCTGCTCTCAATATCAACTTCGATACCAACGAAAGAAATTTCAATAAAATAGCTTTTGAACAGATAGAATTTATTTCGCCCGTCAGCGCTTATGAAACATCAATAAACGAAAACAATCAATAAGATGAATCTTTGATAAACAAGAATCAACAACAAGGTCAATAAAAGAAACCAACTTACCGAAAATTAAAAATCCACGAATCCTGAAAAGCGTACCGCAAGAATCAATAAGCGCTCCTATTACAGATACCGCCCCCCCCCCTCAAGAAACAAACCGATTCTTAGCCGTGATAACAGAGAGAAACGAGATATATACGATGGATAAAGTCATTGATCTTGTGTTTATCTCGGACGGAATAACGCTTAATCATATTATTCTTACACTTTCGATACTGTCGATACAATTTGATAACGCTTTTGATATATTTTTATGAATAAAAATAATAACTAAAATCGCGCGATTATTTTGCTGATCCTTTCCCCCTGGTAATCGTCCTCTATTCCTTCCCCCACGCTTTCGACTCTCCAGGGATATTGTCACGTAGTCTCGAAACAAATAGAGAGCGACGCTCGTCTCTCGACTGAGGTATAAGGGATCGGGTAAGGTCGAGTTTTCATCGCGAATGCGTTCCGGTAAATTCAGTTGATACAGAAAGTGGTTAAAAAAAAGTGGTTAAAATGAAATTTGATTTAAGGAACAAATCATTTTCAGCTCAAAATCCCTAAGAAACCGGAAACGCGCCACGCGAGATGTGACACACTAAAGATTAGTAATTATGATTTAATGAACACACTATCGATGTAATTCATTCAATTGTGCATATAATTCAATAAAATATTCGTATATTTTATATGCAGTAAAATACGCATAATTATGCGGGAGAACAATTTGTGAATGAATAATTTTGATGTGTCCTGTACTATAATCTCAATATATCACAGACGCAATTACATCAATTATTACATGCAACGATACAGAGTGCTTATAATTAATCAAAACTTACAAATAATTAAGTGGATCGCTCGTGCACGTCCGTTCACGACGGCTGCTCACACTTTACTGAAGTGATAGACTGACAAGAAGCTTATTGGCGGAGAATATCTCAAGGGACCAATAAGTTTGTAGCGAGTACACTAGGAAGTCTTTTTTTCAACCAATCGAGTTTAAATTGCGCATAAATTGCACAACTGATTTTCTCATGCAAAATGTTGATTAATTTGAAATATTATAATTTAGATTTATCAAGAATCAGTACTTAAGATCAAGTGATTATAAGATTCTGTCACAATAAATCATTGATGCAGATAAAATTCAAGTCTCGTTCGCAATTCTATTATATTATTCAAATTATTATTATTCAAAATGATTTCACGGGTGTACTCGGGTTACGTAATCTTTAAATAAATCAAGTATCAATATTAATAATTTGAATCAATGTTTTCTAATTGCAAAGCATAAACTAGTCGAATAATGGAAAAGTAAGATTAAGTTTCTATCAAACTGTAAAATCCATAAAATAATTTGGAAATTTGGCACCGAGGTGTTGAATAACTTTAACTTTTAAGTTTGATTATTAATTAACGAAGCAAGACTGTGTGTTGATCATAGATTTAAAATTGTAGGTACCGATATAACAATTTAGTTAAATCGTGACTGTTTTGATATTATAAATAACTCTACGTCTCCGTAACTATTAGCGTAAAATATTTCTATATACTGAACTGACTTAGGAAAATATTTTAAGTGCAACAAGCCGAATCACGCAAATATTCAAAGTATGGAGACGCAAAATATTTCACAAACTAAGTTCAAAATCTTACCAGAGACTAAGTTCAAACTTACAAAATAATTCTGGAGACTAAATTCTTTTTCTGAAACTTTCGTGGAGATACTTACTGTTCACTCACTACATTTCGATTGCTCTAATATTATAAAATAATTTTATAAAATATTCTAAAAATATTCTATGTTCGTGTAGCTATTCCAGTAAAATATTCTGAGTATTTCAATTGAAAATAATTTTAAATAATTCTAAGTGTCACAAACTGAATCATGAAAGTATTCTAAGTATGGAGATGCAAAAATATTTCAGAGACTAAGTTCAAGAGCATAAAATCTTAGAAATCCAGAAATTAAGTTTTTTTACTTAAGATTATTCTAAAGACTAAGTGCTTTTTCGGGGACTTTCGCAGAGATGCTCACTATTCATTTACTTTCGACTGCTCTGTCGGGCGTTCCTTATATATCCCGAAAATCGGTTGTTGCATCAGCATCGAATGTTATAGGACCCGTCAATTAAATTGATTTATGTAACAGGTAATATGATAACAGATAATATGATTTTGAATTTATTTTCTAGGAATTGTTTGATTGACGATAATAGCTAACATGCTCGCTCGACAAAGTTTTTGAAAGCGGCGCTATCAAAGGATGCCGCCTCTAGAAAGAAATTCGAGTATATTTTGTACAAAGCGGTTTACATATAGTTCAGTATGCACATGGTCAGTTTATATAAGTTATGCAAATCAATACAATATATATATATATATATATATATATATATATATATGAGATGATGATGATGATGATGATGATGATGATGATGCTTTATTCTGAATCTGCTCAGCATTTAAATCATGAATATTGGAGAGATGCGACAGCGCGAGATACATTTTTGCAACTGAGCGATTCGCGGTTTCGTGCGCCTATAAATAGATGTTCAATCGAAGCTTAAATAACGTAGTGCAAACATGAAATTCATGCGGCAGCCGCTGACAATACGCGTCGCGACGAGAAAGCGCAAATGATAGGGGACATCGCGACGGAGCACAAGCACGATGAAATGCTACCGAGTATTATACGACATTTGCAGTCCGTCGGATTGCAATAAAATCAACATTTTCATAAGCTTGCTCGAGAGTCCGCACGATGTAAATTTCGAGAACGTGTACGTATACTCGAAATCGCTGCGACAACCAAAATATCGATATCTCGAAACTTTGTTGACTTCGATTGACGAAATCGACTACTTTACGTTTTCCAACAATAGTAACGTTATTCCACCGAGGCACATCCCAATTCGATTTTTGTCTTCGACGACGTTGCATGTGATAAGCAAAATGCAGTGAAAGAATATTTCTCGATGGACCACCACTCGAACGTGCTTCTATTTCTGTCAGACATATGCGAAGATACTTAAACATTTGATATGCGATAACGCAAACCTGCTGATTCTATTCAAACAGGATATCAACTTGAAACATGTTTACAACGATCACGTGAATACCGACATATCATACGATGAATTCTATGCGTTATGCCGCGATTGGCAGCGCGGATTCTTAGTGATAAATAAGGACAGTTCGCTTATCAATGGGGGATACAGAAAAGAATTTAACACATTCGCGGTACCATAACGCGATTAGTGCCGATACGTCAAGTAGACAACATGGATAAAATCAAAGATCGTGAGAAAATAGTGAAACAGATTGCGAAAACAAGCGATTCAATTCGCAAAAAATATCGCGCTTTGAAAATTAGTAAAATAGCTGAAGCTGTAGCATTGGAGAGACGCTTCGAACCCATCGTCGAACTTGTAAAACAGATTGTTGAAAACATCGAGGAATCTCAGCCGATTAAAAAAGAAGCTAATGTTGCAAAGGATATCAATATTAAGTAAAAGAAACGTAAAGACAGCGATGATAACGATGATAACACTACAACTAACAGGGATTCGTATTGGATGTTGGACGGTTGAAATTAACGCCGCCTAAAAAGCAACGTACAAAACAATTGAACGCTATGTCAGATTCATTCACATACGAATCTATACCAAAAGAACTATTGAAAGAACCGCCATCGAAGGAATTATCTAAAGACCCACCGAAAATACCGTCGTTTGTGCGAAACGAAGATGTTTTTGAAACAAAAGACGTCAGTGAAAACAGCCATCAAACAGATTCTGCAAATGCAAACAAGAAGCCATGAGGTGCCTCATGGTCAGCTAGAATCGTTGGGACGAAAATGGGCCTTCTTCTCGGTGACGACATAGATAAAACGACCGATAATGTGTACGGTGTCTATTTCGACAAAAGTGGTACAATGCTCGGTGACAAAAAATTTGACGTTGACAAAAATAATTCTATGATTCTATAATCATAGACAATGTGAGATATAATGGTACACCAGGATTATACGAATTAATCTTAGTAGGATAACAAAGAGGGTCCGAGGTCCCCCAGGGGCATGGGGGGGTTCGGAGAGAGAGGGGGAATCGTAGAATCCTAAAGGGACCTCGGACCCCCTTTCAGTCGGTAAGATGATTCTCTTTCTTCAGAGGGCTCGTATCCGGGGAGAGAAGGTGGATCCCTCTGGCGGTCGTCGAGACAGGTTTGTCGGTAAGGCGATCGCGGGGTTTCCCCGGGTCGGTTTCCCGTTCTCGACGCCGCCCTAGCGTTTTCTTCTAGCGTTTTTTCTAACGTTTGTTTTTAGCGTTTGTTTCTAGCGTTTGTTTCTAGCGTTTTTTCTAGCGTTTTTTCTAGCGTTTTTTTTTCGGGGCGCGTTCTCGACGCCTTAGCGTTTGTTTTTTCGGGCGCGTCCCAGCGTTTTCCCCGCTAGGTAACCCCGGGCGCATCATCGACGCCGCCTTAGTGTGTTTTTTTCGAGTTCGCGTAGCCTTGGGTGCATTACGCCGCCCTAGCATTTTTTCCGCGCGGTCTAGCGCTTTTCGCGTAGCCTTGGGTGCATTACGCCGCCCTAGCATTTTTTCCGCGCGGTCTAACGCTTTTCGCGTAGCCTTGGGCGCGTTCTCGACGCCGCCCTAGCGTTTTCCGCACGGTCTAGCGCTTTTCGCGTAGCCTTGGGCGCGAACGTCGCGATTAGTCGCGCCGTCGAGGCGACTCGCGTTGTTGACAGGATGTTGCGGTTTGTCGCGTCGACCTAGGCGTGTCTGTTTTCCATAACGTCGCGATTAGATGCGTCGTCGAGGCGACTCGCGTTGTTTACAGGATGTTGCGGTTTGTCTGTTGTTACGTCAAAGCCGCGGGGACCACTCCGATAATCTCAGCGGCAAATTATTGAAAACGCTCTCGAGGGATTTCAGCAAATTACACGGCTGACCTTGCGTTTAATCAGACGTCGAGTGATTATTTGACCGTGAGCGGATCAGTGAAACGGAGAAATTGGTTAGCCGGCGCGATAAAATGCCGTTGGGAGCGGGATTCGTCTCGTCAAGGTAATATCGTCCGCAGATATTTTCTATGGTATTACCTAATTCCCTAAGCACTTCTAGAGATACGATAAAAACCTCGGTGCAGTCAGGGCAAAGCTCAATGTCGCGGACTATTACAAGACTGGTACGGCAGCAATCACAATGATCCCGGGCGGAAGTATACTCAAACTGGAACGCGTGGGCCAGTTCCAGACGATACGTAAAAGTCCCTTCTGGTATTTCTTCCTTGCATCGAAAGCAAAGATATTCGGCACTGTTAGGGAACGATTCGGCGATAGCGTCGTCTACGCGTCGATATCCAAATGTGGTAAGGCAACGTACTCATACGATATCTGTATACGGCGCCTGGGTGAGTGCGCGAGTCTCGTGGCTCGAGAAAACAAGGCGGGCACATCACGTCAAACAACGGGTGTTAACATTACGCGGCGAATATTCAACGTTAAATGGTATTTCGAAACTGGAATATTTCCATGCGCAACGATAAAGCGGCTCAAAACCCTACATGCCTTAGGGGAAAGTAGCAAGGGAGGCAAAAAAAAGGGGGTCGATCGTAAAACCCTTCCGGTCGAGTGATGCAACTATGCGGCGGTCGCTCGACGCGAACAAAGCGAATGATGCAACCCGAAAGAATCCTGAGCGCGACGAATACACTTATATTCGTTTACATCTAATTTCTTTATATTCTATATTTCACTGGTGTAAACGTATGCCCGGTGGGAAAACGCGAAAGCAACCGGGAATAAAACTCGATGGATGATTCTCACTTACCTTTCGGTGTTTGCTCTGCGCAGATACTCTTCGAGGGAGATACGTGGCCGAATACTGCTTCCTTGGTAAGCTGCTACGGGCACGGATGGGGCTGGTAAGACGCTCCAGAGGCGATCATGCACGAGGAGTTCGTACTCGCCGTCGTAAGTCACTTCTTCGCCGATGATCGCATTGTGGTCGTAAATCGCGGCCACGTGGAGGTCGTATTCGAGTCGCCGAAGTGCGTTGTTACGATCCGCGCGATTTTTCCGTGCCTTAGGCATTCGGCAGAGGCTCTAGGCGTATATTATATTTAATTAAAAGGTTAGAGTTAGGATATTACATTCGGCTGCGAGCCAATTACGCATTACGGTTCGGCGTCGCGTTGGAATGCATGAGCTACCGCGTGCTCGAAGTCCGATGTTTCCTTTGTGGTAAGTGCGGATGACGCACAACACCTTGCCCCCAGAAACGATCGGCATTCTTGCTTTAGCTGCTAATTATTCGGTAAAAGAAGACTTGAGTTATGACGAGCGCCCGTTGCCTCTTTAGCCTCGCGAACACATCCGTTATTATCGGAATCTCGGAGACAAGGGATGAGATAATGAAGGACACGTGGCGTTAAATAAAATCGATATATTTTGATATTCACTGAATTTACACTCACGGAATATTAACACTATATATATCAAACTAGAATTTGAAATATTAATAGGATTTGAACTAAATCTAGAGATTGAAACACGCTTATACTTGAACGAGACGACGTTCGCGCGGTGTTTACTGGTCGACGACGCGCACAAGAGTGAACGAGTATGGCCGCGCGTTGTAACGCGTGCCTGCGGCGGCGCTGTTGCGCAACATGGCGGTAGTGTGGGTACGCCAACGCACGTGGCGCAAGATGGCGGATGGCGTGGATACGCCAACGCACGCGGCGCAAGATGGCGGTCATAGACTATAGAGCTAGACTAAATGTACATATCTATAATGGTCGTTGGTCGGCCAATCAGCGCGCGGCTGACCGGAGATGATGCGCGCAACAGCAACGCGAGCCCTATTATAGTAATAATTTTACAATTAATTAGATTTATTGTTAGCATGATTTGTTATTGTTATTTATCATTTTATTTATTATTATTATTTAATTTTATTACTTATTTTAGGAAAAATGCTTACTATTATCGGTTATCTAATGATTTGCAACCTATGGGATTGCCTATATTATTATAATACTTATATTTATTATAGTGTATATTTACTGGCGGCAAGGCGCATCACGTGGTATGTTGACGGCAGGAGAGCCGGTTGTTGCCAACTTTGGCGGCTAGAATAGTGGCGCTTCTGCGCAGGTGGGATAAAAAGGAGAAGGAAAAATTTTACCCGTTGGCTCTCCTGACGTCACACTGTTTTCCATAACGTCCCGATTAGGCGCGTCGTCGAGGCGACTCGCGTTGTTGACAGGATGTTGCGGTTTGTCGCGTCGCCCTAGTCGTGTCTGTTTTTCATAACGTCGCGATTAGGCGCGTCTCGCACGTCGCGATTAGGCGCGTTTCGCGTGGTTTAGCGCGTCTTGTTTCGCGGGATGTCGCGGTTTGTTACATCGCCTTAGGCGTATTTTTACGTCTAGGTGACTATGAGGATATATAATGCATGCCCGCTTGTCCTGTTTTGTAGAATGTTGTGGTTTGATGCGTCGTCGAGGCGATTTTTTGAGCGATATTTGTTGCCGTGTGTTTACGATGACGAGAACCGTTAAAGTGGCAAATCGGTGCCAGATATGTAAGACACGAATGATCGACGACGATGAGATGTGTTGGTGTCATTCGCTGGATGATTTAACATCCTCTCTATTGCGAAATGTCACAGCGTATCCATCGATCAATGTGACGGAATACATCGTGAGAGGACAATACGCACTGATTTTCAATCAATTAAAGAGGCGCGGTTGTCGAGTTCCGCCTCAACGTGAGATTTCGCCTAAAAAGATAATAGAGGCGTGCGTATGTCATCATTATCGAGGGATGGCATATAATCTTTTATTGGAGGTACTCTACGAAAAGAAGAAGCCGATCGAGATTAGCAGGCGACAGGAGTACATGGTGAATTTTCACGAAAGCGGTTATTATGATGTGTTTAATGATAACGATGACGACGAGATGTTTTTTTGTGCTCATCGTAAGTATAGGATATTATTTGCATAGCACGTACGACGGAATCGTTTCCGCGTATAGATTTCGCCGAGGCGACGACTGCGTCTCGTGGTTCGTCGAGGAGCTGCGCTCTCGCGTGTCGCGTGAAGAAGATTTTGTGCGCGAACGTACCGATGAACGTACCGAGCTCACGCCGAATGAGTGGAACGCTTTTCAAAAGGCGACAAATTGTCACGTGTGCGGAAAGAGCTTTGAGTCGTACGATATTCGTGTGCGTGATCACTGTCATCTTACCGGACGATATAGAGGACCCGCGCACGCGAGTTGCAATTTGAACTATCAGAACGCGTTTGTTATTCCTGTTTTTTTTCACAATCTATCCGGTTATGATGCACATTTCATTATTAAGGATATAGCGAACGCTTTCGAGGGTAGAGTCGATTTGTTACCGTTGACTAAGGAAAATTACATCGCGTTTTCGAAAATCGTCAACGATTCGACGTACGGAAAATGGAAAACTTGTGTTAAGCTACGTTTCGTGGATTCGTTTAAGTTTCTTAATACTAGTTTAGAAAAAGTAGTTTCGTATTTAGATCGAGAAAAATTGAGGATTTCGCGATTCGAATTTTCTGATCTAATCGCGGAGGATTTCGAGTTGCTCACACGCAAGGGCATATTTCCTTATGAGTATATTGATAGCGTTGATAAATTGTTAGTAACCGAATTACCGCCGATCGAAGCTTTTTACAGTTCTTTAACTGGTGAAACAGTGAGTGTTAGTGATTACGAACATGCGCGAAGAATATGGGAACGTTTTCACGTGAAAACTCTCGGCGAATACAGCGATCTATATTTGAAAACGGATGTGCTTCTCTTGGCGGATGTCTTTGAAAATTTTCGAGATACTTGTATGGAAAGTTACAATTTGGATCCAGCGCATTATTTCACATTACCGGGATATACGTGGGACGCTATGTTGAAATATACGAACGTTCGATTCGATCTGCTCACCGATATTGATATGGTGATGTTCGTAGAGCGCGGTATACGCGGCGGTTTAAGCCAATGCTCGAATAGATACGCGCGAGTTAATAATCAATATGAATCATCATATGACTCGTCTCAGCCGTCGTCGTATCTTATGTATTACGATGTGAACAATCTCTACGGCTGGGCTATGTGCGAACCTTTACCGTATGCGGAATTTCGGTGGGGATTTCAAGAATGTCGAGGGTCTCGATATTATGTCCGTGCCATCTGACTCCGATATTGGTTATATTCTAGAAGTCGATCTCGAATATCCGCGACATCTTCACGACGATCACGCGGATCTTCCGTTTTGTCCGACGCGCGAGAGACCGCCAGGAAATCGAAACGAAAAGTTACTCGCCACGCTCTACGACAAGTCGCGTTATGTGACGTATTATTGCAATCTTCAGCAGTGCGTGCGACACGGTTTACGCGTGACAAAGATCTATCGCGCGTTGCAATTCGCGCAGTCTCCTTGGTTGCGCGCGTACATCGAGCTCAATACAGAACGGAGAACTCGCGCGAGCAACGAGTTCGAGAGAAATCTGTATAAGCTGATGAACAACGCGATTTTCGGTAAAATAATGGAGAACGTGCGTAATTACGTAGACGTGAGACTCGTGACGCGTTGGGACGGAAGATATGGCGCAGAGGCGCTGATCGCGAAACCGAATTTTCATAGTAGGAGCGTTTTCGACGAGAATCTTATGGCTATCGAGTTACGCAAACTCGAGGTTCAATTTAACAAACCAATCTACGTCGGTATGTGCATTCTAGAAATATCTAAAATACGATTGTACGATTTTCATTACGATTATATGATACCGCTTTATCGCTCTAAATGCAAAATTATGTACACGGATACCGATAGCTTGATATATTTTCTGGAATGTCAAAATGTTTACGAAAATATGAAGCGAGATATCGCGAGATTTGATACTAGCAATTATTCCGACGACAACGCGTACGATATACCGCGCGCGAATAAGAAGGTTCTTGGTTTGATGAAAGATGAGAACAACGGAGCGATAATGACGGAGTTCATAGGACTCAGGGCGAAGATGTATGCTCTGAAAGTTTTGGGAAAGAGCGATACGAAGAGAATAAAGGGCGTTAGGAGGAATACTGTCACGAAAACGATAACGTTCGAGGATTTCGCGTGTTGCTTGAACGAATCGTTGCAGCAATCGAGACGTCAGGCGTGCATACGCTCGATGCTGCACGAGGTTTACACCGTGTCCGAATTAAAGCTAGTTTTGAGTTCTTATGACGACAAGCGATATTTAATACCTGGCTCCACTAATACATTACCATGGGGCCATTATAAGATACTATTATAAGATACCATTATAAGATACTATTATAAGATACCATTATTACATACTAATGTAGTATAAAAAAATTGTATATAGATATAATATAGAATATAGAATAAATAAACTTTGTACTAATATAGAATAAGTGATACTGTACATTCTTTATAATACAGCTGTTTTGTGAATCCAAGAGTTATGTGTATTGTCCATTCCTAGCCATTTGACAAAAACTTTATCGTCCTTTCTACGTAATACTTTCTCAACGAGATAGATATCAGAATTGGAAACTCGCAGTAACTCGTGTTCGTAAAACCCTCCGGCTATTGTTCTTTACGATAGTCTTTTAGCAGATACGTCACGGGATTCGTGTGTTGCACCTTAGCGATTCGAAAAATCTCAGTCGTTCAGTTAGGCGTATATCCTTTTTCGAAAATCGTTTTGAACTTGCTGACGCGTACCGGATCGTTCACTTTGAATCTTGCGGGGGCTGCGATCTTCAAGTGACTGTATACCGTGGAGAGGAGTCTCTTGGCAATGACTGGAGTTACGTCCGCCGGTCGCATTCCGATCGTTCGATGCGTGCGATTGTTATACTCCGAGATTAAACGCGGTAGAGCATCGAGCCATCTGTACGATCCGTTTAGCGTGAAGAGTTTCCACATGTTGTTCTTGAGCGTGCTATTAAATCGCTCCACAACCGCCGCCTTCATCACCGAGTACATCAAGTAGTGGCGTATATCGTACCTGTCAGTAATCGCTTTTACGGAGGCGTTGTAGAACTCCTTGCCCTTGTCCGTTTGTAGATTTCGCGGATGTCGAGCGTCGTCGCGAAATATCTTAGATAACGCCGCGGCTACCTCGCTTCCGCTCTTGTTCTTCAGCGGCACAGCCCACGCGTATTTGTTCAACATATCGATAACCGTCATCACGTAATTATAGCCTTTGTTTTGTCGCGCGTACGGACGCATCTCAACGACATCGGCCTGCCACAGGTCGTCGTAATCGCGCACTATGACTCGACGACACGGAAAATTTCTTCGCGCGGGCTTGTGAAGCTCCTCGACGAGTCTCCTCTTCTCGATGCTCATCGTTGATTTTTACGAGAAGGCGCGATTCACGTTGGTTTTATTCGTGCGTGTTCGCTCTTGTTCCTCGTTCCAAACATTAATCGTGTGTTTCATGATATTTGGAATATCCGTTTTTAGTGCGATTAGTAATTCGTTTATTGTTTCTCTAGTCACTATTTTATCCACATTCAATGAGGCCAGCGTCCTGTCCAGTGTCTCTCTCGTTATCGCATTATTCGTTAGCTCTCTCGTGATTCTCGTCAGATCTGTCACGCTACGCGCGAGATTCTCCACATTCGTCGATATTTTCTCGCGGCTCGTCGACGATGCGTCGAGCTCATTTCGCACGGATTTCTCTAGATTATGTAGTGATTCCTCTAGAATCTGTGTTCGTTTCTCCTGAGCGTCGCTGATCGTCTCGACGGTCTTTCGAATCTCGCTCGAGTCTCTAGTTCGCACTTTGTCTTGTTTTTCCTCCATTCGTCCTAATTCACGTTGAAACATGAGCAGATCTTTAAGTCATTGATTGTTCCGTTTATCGAGTACTTGTTTCGTTTCTCTTATTCGTTTATCGAGATCGACGAACAAAGCTTTCCTCCTTTCCTCGATCTGTCGCAGTGATTTCTTCTAGATTTCGCGTTCGTTTCTCCTGAGTGTCACGGAGGGTCTCAATGACTCCTCGGATCTCGCTCAGATCTCTCTCTCGCGATTCGTCCCGTTTTTCGAGCTCCTGTTCCACTGTGTCTCTCGTCTTCTCTATTCGTTTGTCGTAATCGACGAGCGAGGCTTCGCTCTTCTTCTCGAGATGCCGCAGAATGTCCACCTCGGTTTTTACGTCGTAATACTGCAAGAGAATATTTCGAATTCGCTTGTTCATATTTTCTAGCTGTTTTCGTAGTTCGTTCGTTAGAACTTTCGATTCCTCGCTCCTTACGCGAAGCACTTCGTCGACATAACCTTTGGTTGTCGCGTCGGTATCATCGATCGGTGTATCCAAATGGCTTATCTTACGTCTGTTGACGTCGTAGTCGTCCGGATTAAGGCAGAGCGCGCTGCAACGCACGTACGCCCGCAGGGATGCGATCGTCGAACGATCGTCAATGCCGCGTTGCTTCTCCAGAGATTTTATTCACGGACATCATGCCCTCGCGGGTGACGAATCTACCGCGCGCGATAATCTGCTCGTAATCTCGGCGATCTGCATATCGTATTTGAGAAACAATCTGGCTACGCGCATCATAGATTCCTCCAATTCACCGATCGATCTAACCGTGCTCTCGTTCATCTTCGACAATAAAGTTCAAGTGCTTGTCGAGAATTCGCTCGTCTCGGAGATTTTCGCTTCCGCGTCTCGAAACGCGCTGTCCACGTAACTTTTACTCGCGGCGTCGGTATCGGTTCTAGGTGTAGCTAAACGCCGTATAATTTTGTCTCTAGTGTCGTAGTAATCGTCACTTAGACAGAGAGCGTTATTACGCATATAGCGACGTAAGGAATCGATCGACGGTCGTGAGCGTACCCTGTCGCCTCCGCCGAACGACTCCAGCGGTCTTCCGAACTTGTTCACCAACATAACGGGAATACCGGTCGCCACCAGCGCGCGCCACGTTTTACTCGATCGCGTCGATCTCGCGAAGTTCCTCGAGTACCGATAGAATCTCGTTGTCGTGAGCGTCGTTGCCAGCTCGTCTAGAGGCATCGAGCAATCGAAGACGATCGACTAGTTCGTTGGGATCGTCCCAATGGACGTACTCGATTCCTTTGTTTCTCACCCGCATAGCGGATGGAATAGAGTCGATCCCTTTTTTTCTCGCTTTACTAATACCAGCGCCACTTTTATCCTTATCGAGCAATAGTAGTGCGATGATATGTTTGTACTTGAAACCTTTGTTTCCTAGAATAGGCATAAGCGCATTGTGGCCACATCGATGGGCGTTTGTAATTAACAGTATACTCTTGTACGTTTGCTTGTCGTTCTCCGTGTACACAGCATCGTCGGGAAGTCTCTTGAAGATCAACTCATACAAGCCCGGGGTACCCGGATATCGCGTGTCGCCCACGATCACGCTATCGTCGGCGGTCACGTCGAATCGCCTATCGCTAAGCATCGAACCATCTAAATCGAAGTACACTCCGTAAACGTGATCGATCTCGCTCTGTTTGTCCCCGCTTAGAAGCGCGCCCATATATTTGCGACCTAATGGTCCCCATTGCGCGTTCGATATTGATTCTTCCGATTCGTTTCTAGTCGCGGGACTCACCGTCGCGATCAAGGGCGATCTCGTCGAGAGGCGTCTTCTCGTCGATCTAGACGATGGTTCATCGTCGTCATCGGTTTCGTGTTTTCTCTTAGCACCGACGAACGCGATCGGGTCGATTCCCTCGTCTCGCGTAGTATTCTCGGCAATTCGTTTCAACGGCTGAACGATCGGCTTGAGTCGTCTCTCCAGCGCGATCTCTTCTTCTATCTCACCGGTCTTTAACTCTCTGTACTTTTTACGTATAGAGTTCTGAGTTTTCGCGATCTCTCGCGTCGTTTTTTCCAACCGAGTGACATTCGTACCAGCCGCAGCGTCAACGTCAACGTCCATTCTCGTAGCACAACTGATCGCTTTACACCACGGCGAAATCGTTAAATCCTCGTCTGTATCTACCATTTCTTAACGCGCTATCTTTATCGATACGAAACCATATTTGCGTTTCCAACACGCGCGACATAAGGCGTAAAAATTCTCATACGACATATCCGTGTTCACGTGCTCGTTGTAAACGTGCTTTAGGTTAGTGCCATCCTGTTTAAACAGAATCAAGAGATTCGCGTTGTCGCGTATCAGGTGTTTTGGAATTTTAGCATATGTCTGACAAAGATAGAAACAATCGATGTTCGAGTGTCGACCCATGGCAAAATATTCCCTGATCGCGTTCTGCTTGTCACAGGCCACGTCGTCGAACACGAATATTGAATCGGAAAGCGCCTCGCTCGGTGGCACGACGTCGCTATTGTTTGAGAACGCGTGATAGCCGATCTCGTCCATCGACTCGAGCAGTTCCGCCAGATATCGATATTTTGGTTGTTGCAGAGATTTCGAGTAGACGTACACATTCTCAAAGCGTGCGCCATGCGAACTTTCGAGCATGCTTATCAACACGTTCGTTTTACCGCAATTGAAGGGGCCGCAAATGATGCAACGTATCGTGTTCGGTAGTAGAGGGCCGTGTCTGCGCGCCCTCCCGACCGCGTCGCCCGAGATTCGTCGAGCCTTACGATCGAGATTGAGCACTCCTATAGCTGGCGACCGTCGAACGAATCGCATTTACTCGCGCTCGCTTCGAGAAGACGCGACCGATAATTGCTCCACTTATACTCGACGGCGATTCGATCGCGCACAGTGATCGGTATGTTTCCCCTATTAACGGACAAACGCGATATTCTTAATCTATCCTCTATCCTATCTATCCTAACAGTTGCAACTTATTTCGAAGTTCGTTCTCATGCGTGATTTCGATAGATACGTGGAGCTACTGTGGGACAGATTACCCGATTATCTGAGAGCGGATCCCGAGGTACAACGTTGTCGCGTGTGTCTGGAACATTATAATCGTCCGTGGCAACAATCACATATAGACGGTCCTGCGCCTCTTATCAAAAATTGTAACGAATGTTTAGCGGCGTGGGACTACTCAATGCGGCGATAAACGCACTTCCCTTCGAACTACATATTCCCGGGTATCAATTTTGTGGGCCCGGTACCCATCTCGCGAAACGATTGGCGCGCGGCGATCGAGGCGTAAATCCGTTGGATGCGGCGTGCCGCGAGCACGATATCGCTTATTCGCGAAATAAGAAACTCGTCGATCGCCACGACGCCGACCGAGCTCTCGCCGAGAAAGCGCGCGAATGTATAACAGCCGGAAATTCCACCTTCGGCGAGAGAGCTGCCGCCACCGCCATATGGGCTGCTATGAAAACAAAGACAAAGCTAGGCATGGGTTTGAGAAAAAAGAGGAGGAAGACGACAACGAAGAAGAGGATACTTCCAACAGTGAAACGTGGAGGCTTGTTACCCATTTTTCCGATATTAGGCGCGCTCGGTTCTTTAATCGGTGGCGCGGCAGGTGTCGCGAAGGCAGTAAACGCCAGTAAAACTGCACGGCGTCAACTGGAGGACTTGCAACGTCACAATCGAGCGATGGAGGGTCACGGATTGCATCTAGCGCCTTACAAACGTGGCAGCGGTGTAACGAGAAGAACGAAAAAAAAAATCATGGAAAGAAACGTTAGGATCGCTCAGGTTACCGCTCTCCGGCATCACAACGAACGAACAATTGAACCGTTCGGCGCGTTGTCTACGAGTACCCTTCTTCAGAGGAGTTTATGCGTGACGCATTACCATTAAAGGCGCGACGTAACGAGAGTGGCATCTCGACGACTCGAGGGGTTCGGGTACTCACTGGGTCGCCTATGCGAAGAGGGGAAACGACGCGATTTATTTCGACAGTTTCGGCAATCTTCGACCGCCGAGGGAACTCGAGAGATATCTCGGCAGCGTAAATATAACGTACAATCGCGGATCGTATCAGACGTACGATCAGAAGTACGATCAGAACATTTACGGTCAGTTGTACCTGCGATTTCTCTCGAAAATCGGTCGCGATGTCGCTGAGTCTTTCGTTCACCGGTAGGAATAGCGTTCTCACGGCGTGCTATTTTCCCGCTTTAGATCTGAGCGACGGCGATTACGAGTTAGGTCTCACGAATTTCGAGACATACAACACTATACAGAATGTCGATTCCACGAATAATAAGTTCTATTACGACGACAAAACGATCGTGATTCCCGAAGGTTCGTACGAATTAAATGCGATAGACAGATATCTAAACGCCGCTATCTCTAAAAAGCGAAAGATCGACGAAAGCAAAAGGACGAGCGACGATGACGAAAGCGACGACATCATCTATGACGAGAGCGACGAGGGCGAGAGAGGCGCGCGGTCTCTGATCATTCGAGCCAATGAAAATACTATGAGAAGTGAAATTAAATGCGAGCATCAAATCGATTTCGCGAAACCGAACAATATCGGTTCGCTTCTGGGATTCTCATCGTCGCGCGTGCTACGACCGAACAAATGGCATACGTCCGACGGACCCGTGAATATCATGGGCGGTAAATATCATTAGGGTGGAGTGCAATATCACCGCAGGTGCGTACAGCAATAACGAGCGGTTCACACGATACACGAGTTTTCGTCGAATGTTCCTCCGGGATATAAACTGTCGAACGCTCCAACATCATTTACTTTTCGATCATCGCGCGAAACGTTACCGATATCACGCTTCGAATCGTGGATCAAGACGGGCGACCGATCGATTTTCATGGAGAAGAGATAACGGCGCGACTTCACGTGCGACGACGAAAGCATTAGAGAGAAATGCGCGAAAGCAAAAGATGCTCGTTCTAAATGAGTGGTACTCGAGAGGAAGAGAAGACGCAAATGCTACATCCGCGATCCCACCGCAAAACGACGCGACGAGGAAAGAGCAAACGAGCTGAACGCCGCGAACGTTGCATTTTTAAGATCTTTAGGTTTCGGCGTGAAGAATCGACATGGCGAGCGACATTTTAAGTATCGGAGGTGCCCCAATCTTTGACGATCGTATCGTGAAAATAAAAACTCACACTTACAATCCATATGCTAACATTACGTTTGGATACAGCGACGAGATACGAATACCTATTTAGCAACAGGATCTGTATACGTTGCCGTGTGAAAGTTTTCTATACATCGAGGGAAAATTCGCGACGAGAGAGACCGCGAAGGAAGACACGGCGAAGGAAGGCACGGCGAAAGAAGTTATGAGAACAAAGCTAGTCAATAATTGCGTCGCGTTTATGTTCGACGAGATTCGATACGAGCTTAATGGCGTGGAGATCGATAAGAGCAGAAACGTCGGCATAACGACCTTGATGAAAAACTATGCATCGTTAAGCTACGAGAGAGATAGAGTTTTACAAAACACCGGATGGGAAATACCATCTATAGCGTTGGACGATTTTAACTTTTGTGTGCCTCTCAACATACTCCTTGATTTCTGCGAGGATTACAAACGCATAGTGATAAACGCGCGACACGAACTCATTCTGATACGCGCTCGCAACGATAACAATTTCGTTGTAGCGTATTCAGATCAGAGACCGAAGATCACCTTGTTAAGAATACAGTGGCGAATGCCACACGTAATACTTAATGACGTTAACAAACTATCGCTTCTGCGAACATTGGACAGTGGACGATATCTGAGCATGGGCTTTCGTTCGTGGGATCTATACGAATTTCCGTTGTTGCAAAGTACGACCAAGCATTCCTGGGCGATAAAAGCGGCAACACAATTGGAGAAACCGCGATACGTGATCTTTGCGCTACAGACCGGAAAAAGAACGTACCGTCAGAACATTTCTAAATTCGACAATTGTAAGCTGACTAATGTAAAACTCTATTTGAATTCCGAGTTCTATCCCTACGACGATATGAATCTAGATTTCGAGCGAAACAAGTTCGCAGTACTGTACGATATGTATCTAAAATTTCGAAAGACGTATTATGGATGTAAGACTTGCGAACCATTTATGTCTGTCACTAGATTTCTGCAATACGGTCCGCTAATCATCGATTGCTCCCACCAGAACGAATCGATCAAGAGCGCCACCGTCGACGTTCGCGTAGAACTCGAATGCAAAGAGAACGTTCCGGCTAACACAACGGCTTATTGTCTCATCATTCACGATAGAGTTGTAGAGTATAACCCACTGACGAACGTCGTACGTAAACTCACGTAATCACGGTTTTCCTACGAGAGCGATGCCAAACATACCGATCTTCGTCGATCTGCAAGGTTTTACCTTTCGAGAAAAATTTACGGTTAAAGAGGTGGCAATATTAAAAAATGGAAAAGAACTGACCCATCGAATATTTCGAGAAGATATCTTGGAATCTTCTTACAAAAACGGAAAAATCTAAAGCGTGTTGGATAACCTCCAATCATCACGGCTTGCAGTGGAGCGACGGCGACATCGCATACAGACTCTCGAAGAACGTGATTCGAAACAGCGTGTGCGATCAATCACGAGACGCGCCTAAACGAGTGTACGTCAAAGGCTTGGAGAAAAAGAAATGGTTAGAGGAAATTCTTGGCTGCGACGTCATCGCGGACGTGATCGTCGAGACTATTGACACGAATTTCGAAGATAGGGCGCTTAAGCACTCTGGACGACGTTCGAGCATTTCACTGCGAGCGTCACACAAAGTATTGTGCAATGGAGAACTTGTGCAAATTGTACGACTGGTGGTCAAAACGGGAATGTATCACCGAATTGTAATATCGCATTAACGACTTATATCATATGTCAAATTAGTTTTTTTTAATCATTATATTAGATTCAGTGCTTATATATTATAATTAGATTCATTGCTTATACTATAATCGAATTGTTTTATCGCTCGCTATACTTATATACATGCTTGAGAAAATACACAAAACATTGTTTATGATATATCTCACTTTTATTTCATCTCAATCTTACATCCCAAAGTACAGAGCAACGAGTTCGCAATCGATAATGTCGTTACGATCATAGGCATCGCTATCGCGTATAACTTTCGAGATATTTTCCTTATCCTTAGCGGTTAACGCAATAACCTTGAAACGTGCCAATTTCGCATTAATTTTTCCTAATATCTTGGTCAACGAGATAACGAGTCGACTGATGCAATGCTCGAGCTCGAACATATTTTTCACTGTTTCCCTCAACATGGCCAGGCGAGCCACGGATGTTTCCAGGCGTAATATCGTCAAGTTGTTGATTTTTCCAAAACACACGGTCATATTTCCAATATCCAACGGGGCTGGAAAGGACGGTTCTCCGTTGATACTCTGCAGATACTTCAAGAGAACGTCTCGTTGCTCGACAAGCTGCCTCCACGTATCGGGCGACATCAAGATCTCCTTGCCAAGACTATCTCTCAGAATAATATTCACGCGCGAGGAGCGCTCAAGAGTAACACATACATTAAGAAATTTGTATCCCGTCTTAGTCAAGGAATATTTTCGTTCTAAAATTCTAACTGAATTATTCGTATAACCGGCGTTACTATGACTCGACGCGATCGATCTGTCATCGTCGAGCGTCCTCTTTCTCCTTTTCGCGTCATCGCTCTCGTCGACTCGGCACGTCTCGGAATCCTGCGAGCGCTCGATATCGTACATCTTTACGATCGAAGAGATCGCGCAATACTGTTCGTAAACGTTTCGTATCCTTAGCTCTATACATTATGCGAAAACTTCCGTGCCTCTTCCTCTTCCCTCTCCTCTTCTAAATCGTCCTCGCTCGAAACACGTTCCTCATCTGAGCGAGTCTTTTCAAAAGAGCGCGCAATTGCTCTAACAATCCGTCCTTTGGACACACGATACCAAAAATCTCCGAATAAAATTTACCGGCCATAGTTATACTTCTAGTAAATTCGTTATATTTAAAGAACTGTCGTTTAACAAAAAGTACAGATTACCGTCGATGTATCGAACGGCGGACATTACAGCAGGTGGAATTCCAGGAAATATCGCGTGCAACGAATTATGCCTGACGGCTATCATCGAGCAATCGTCGATCTCGGTCACGATCTCGTCGTTGTAGATCGCGAACGTTCGTCCCGCGTTAGTATTAATCACAGCATTAATTTTCGCATTAGGAGGAAGATTCATATCTTTCAATTTCCTCGGCCAACCCGGTACTAACTCAAAACTCGGATATTCTATCATATAAACCGTATTATCAACAAACAATACGAGTTGGCCCGAAGGTCGTCGATACGCATCCGCCAAACGCGTAAAATTATCGGGAAGAAAACGCAGATAGTCCGTCAGTAACAACGACCTACCGTAAGATTTTCCGTTTAGATCGACCGACCATAATGTAAATAATAATGTCGATACGCCACATACATTCTATTTTCTAATACCGCATCGACGCATCGCAACGCGCATAGATCCGCGGAATTCCCCGTATCGCGCGTCGCAATCGTGGTCGTCGCTACGGTCGTCGTAACTGGTCCCGCAATTTCGCTCTTATTTCTTAAACCGTATAAATTCTGAATGGCGAGAAAATCCGCCTCGCTCAATCGCACGGGAAAGGTCTTAGAGGAAACAAAAACGTACATTATCGCATCTTTTAAAGGACTGTGATGTAATCCTAATGCGTGACCGATCTCGTGCGTCAACGTATGCAACAGATGAATCGTCAGGATTAACAGTTAACTCGATGTGCCACTTCTCCGCGCTATCCACGTGCACCTCTGACACTTCTGACGATGGTAAAAAAGCGTGAGCTAACACGTTTCCTGGTCCGTCCAGCAACGACGGACATATTCGGCTATCTTGATGCCGAGGATCTACAAACGTGTGAAAACCTTTCCGAAACGATATCACGATATCGGGATTCGTCGAATTGCGCTCGAACGTCAGCGATGAATTCGCAGCCCACATTTCGAACGCGACTTCGGTGACTCGTAGAACGCTCTCGCTCGCCAGATGAAAGTTTCAAGTGAGATGCGTCTTCGCCCATTTCCTCGGAGAATCGTCCAAGTCATGTAATATATCTTTGACACCGCATCGCGGTTTACGCATGTGTTCCAATGTAGCTTCGTTAAGAACACCATCACCAAGTATACGATAATACTCCTGAAAAAGCACAATCGCGTGTCTCAGAGCCAACGTCGCGTTATCTGATATCGTTTGCACGTTATCACCATCCAGATATCCGTAGGTTTGCAAAAACCGAATCGCCTCCTCGTCGCTGTTGGCAACGGAGTCGCTGTTGGCAACGGAGTCGCGAATTGCCGCGATAACGGCTATTGCGCACGGCGATTCCACGACAACCGTTCGATCGATGTTGCCATCGGTCGCGAGAGGGCGAGGACAGACGCGATGAATCGATCCGAGTCGCGAATCAGAAATTAAAATCGCTTTAAATTCTATTCTGTATCGCGTGAGATTATTCTCGTCGAACGAATCCAAATATAAGTAGCGCGATTACACACCAACGAATGACGATCTCGCTAAAGATCCCATACGCAATATCATTAATAATACAAAATAGAGAACAAAAGTACACAATAGAGAACAAAAATAAAAGCATGACAACGATAAAATAGCAATAGAATAAAAAACGAAGAAATAAACAATAGACTGACTAATCTTCTATCGCCGTTGCGGTCAGACTTCCCGTAGTCACGCGTAGTGAGCGCGAAAAATGACGCATCGCACAACATTCACATTCCCAATGAAATATTATCTTCTTATTAATACTCTTATGATAATTTTCATATTGACGTGCACTTTTACACATAGATTCGTGTACATATTCTTACACATATATTCGTGTATATTCTTATATATTCGTGTATATTTTTATACATATATTCGTGTATATATTCGAGAGAATAGAACCATCATCTCTCTGGAGTACCGGTCGTGGGGATTCGAAAGAATACATGTATATATGTATATTGTAATATATATATATATATATATATATATATATATATATATATATGTATCATTGTATTGTTGACGTGTTATTCTAAACATGTTATTTGCGATAAATATCATCACATGCCTCGGTAGTCGAAAGGATAAGATGCCTGCCCGGTAAGCAGGAGATCCAGGTTCGATTCCTGGCTGAGGTGGTATTTTTTCGCAAAATAATTACGAGTTTTCACGACTGGTGGTCGGGCGCCGCCGTGACGCACACCCTCCCTTCTTATACATATATTCAATTAGTATAGATATTAATACCATATATTCTTTTTACATAGAAATATTAGTACATTTTTTTTCTTTTACATATACTCGCGCTCTTCGCCACAACCAATACCCCCTGACGATAATTCGCGCGAACGTCATAGCGATACATTCTACTCGCTGTCGCACTCGACGCTTCTCGCCTCCCCGCACACTCCGGGTACTTTCCTCAGATCATCGGCGACTCGATCTATCAACTGTCGCATCAACTGCTTCTTCCGATCCGACACGGAGTTCAAAAATTGAACTCTCAATTTCGCATACTTCCACCAGTTGCGTTTCTTTTTCTTAACTATATCCTTGACATTGTACACGTACATTTGAACCAATTCGCAATCGATCCCTTTCTCGCCCGGAGATCTCGCCTCGAGCTGTCGTCCACTCTGCAACTTCGTCACATACTGAACGAATCGATCAGCCTCCACTTTATCTCCAGATAGAGACGCGAACAATGCGTCTAAACCACTGCCACAACTCTCATCATTCCCTCTCGTGGTATTCAAACGCAAGATATTTCTCGTACTCGTCGTCGAGATCCCCTTTCGTCGTTTTCAAACGCGTCAGATATTCCCAGTAATCTTTTATTCAATTCGAAGAAGCCTCCTTCGTTATCTCGATCTCCATAAGCACGCTCGTTCGGCGTCGCGGAACTCTCGACCAAGCGAACCATACTGTCCCCAGAGCAGTACGAGTTCCACGGACCCTTTCGACTCCAGATATCAGTAACGATACGTATAGCGTTCCTCATACGCTCAGCCTCGCGTATACGCGCGATCGGCTCCGTTCCTCGATGAATCGCCAGATGTTTAGACAAAAACGCCATCATTAGCCACAAATTACACGATATCGAATGCATAGACGTCCACATCGCGCGCATCAACTCGAGCGAATTGACCGCATCGCTCCACCGATGTCTCGTTCTCCTCTTCCCGCTCGATCGTAGGCTGTTTCTCACGCCCCATCGTTATCGCGTGTTTCTCCCGTTCCACTATCTCGCGTTCCATCTCTCTCGAAAACTCGAGCGAATCTTCTAAGAGCGATATTATCTCCGGATCCTTCAATTGACTCTCCAAAACATTAAACTGACTCTCCATCTCGCAAACTACTAACAATATATTGTCGACACTCCTAGTTAAATACTCTCTAAAATGACGTAAAAAACACGTCAAACCACAAACAGGACGCGCTAAGCCCCGCGGAAAACGCTTGGACGCGAGACGCGCCTAATCGCGACGTGCGAGACGCGCCTAATCGCGATGTTATGAAAAACAGACACGACTAAGGCGACACGATAAACCGCAACATCCTGTCAACAACGCGAGTCGCCTCGACGACGCGCCTAATCGGGACGTTATGGAAAACAGACAAACCACAACATCCTGTAAACAACGCGAGTCGCCTCGACGACGCGCCCAATCGCGACGTTATGCAAAAACAGACACGCTTAGGGCGACGCGACAAACCGCAACATCCTGTCAACAATGCGAGTCGCCTCGACGGCGCGACTAATCGCGACGTTCGCGCCCAAAGCTACGCGAAAAGCGCTAGACCGCGCGAAAAACGCTAGGGCGACGTCGAGAACGCGCCCAAGGCTACGCGAAAAGCGCTAGACCGCGCGGAAAAAATGCTAGGGCGGCGTAATGCACCCAAGGCTACGCGAAAAGCGCTAGACCGCGCGGAAAAAATGCTAGGGCAGCGTAACGCACCCAAGGCTACGCGAGCCCGAAAAAAACACACTAAGGCGGCGTCGATGATGCGCACGGGGTTACCTAACGGGGAAAACGCTGGGACGCGCCCGAAAAAACAAACGCTAGAGCGGCGTCGAGAACGCGCCCCGAAAAAAACGCTAGAAAAGACGCTAGAAAAAACGCTAGAAACAAACGCTAGAAACAAACGCTAGAAAAATGCTAGAAAAAAACGCTAGGGCGGCGTCGAGAATGGGAAACCGACCCGAGGAAACCCCGCGATCGCCTTACCGACAAACCTGTTTCGACGACCGCCAGAGGGATCCACCTTCTCTCCCCGGATACGAACCCTCTGAAGAAAGAGAATCATCTTACCGACTGAAAGGGGGTCCGAGGTCCCCTTAGGATTCTACGATTCCCCCTCTCTCTCCGAACCTCCCCCCATGCCCCTGGAGGACCTCGGACCCCCTTTGTTATCCTACTAATCTTCAAGAGACTTCTCGATGAAGCTATATTCACCGAAGATGACAAATAAACGTATAAAAGTATACTATTAACAACGAATGCTCATAAACGTGGCCACAGCGCCTATAATTCCATCATGGACAATAAAGGATACAAGTACATTAACATCATTGCTCCGCTCGTATCTACATATAAGAAAAGCAGTAAAAATGGTGCAGGTATTGGCAACATCTACAATGAAGTTAAATGACAACAAGATCGATTACGTGCATTGGGACGATCCGAACAAGCTGATCGATCGACTCCGATTGCTCGATGTTTTGCACCGAACTGATCACAACGCTTACAATGACAACAATTGCTGTCGATCATCGCAAAGCCGGTATTATTATAAATTAATCGCGTATTGACGAAACGAGCTAGTCGATTGACGTCAATGAGGAAAAAAACAATTTTAAATCGTATAATATATCTTATTTACACATATTATTATTATTAAACATCGTCGAAACATGAGATCGTCAAAATCCAATGGATATGAAAAAATGTCAGCTTCAAGAAATGACGACTCGTTGAGGAATTGCACGCTCCGGCGACAAGAAATTTTCCGTGAAGATGTGTCCATAATTCGGGGATACGACGATCTATGGCAGACTGATATCGTCAAGATGCGTCCGTACTCGAGTTTCAACAGAGATCATTACTACATACTCACCATCGATGCGTTGAGCAAGGATGCGTACGCCTGGATTATACCGCTCAAGAATAAGGAGTCGGAAGCGAGGCGGCTATCGCTAAGATAATTCGAGAGAGCGGAAGATGCCCGAAAAACTTGCAAACGGATATGGGGAAGGAGTTTTACAATGCCAATATACAGAAACTTTTGAAAAAACATAATGTTAATCATTATTTCACGTATACGGTATTGAAGGCATCGATCGTCGAGCGAATCAATCACATGCTTAAGAACGACATGTGGAAAAGGTACTGCATAGAAAAGGAGATAAGGTTTAAGTCAAGTGGTTGGGATTCAATGGATCGCATAATTCTTGGATAAACAAAAGCAGTATGATTTAATTCATTTTTTTTTATTTTTACAATATATTAAAAATAAATGTACAATGTATAAATGTATATAAAGAGTCTCTTTTTCTTTCATTACATCATTGTAAAAAAACTATATATGTATGGTAATCACGATGAAACTTATGATAATATATAAAACTACATGAAATACATACATACATACATACATACGCGCATACACACACACACACACACACACACACACACACACACACACACACACACAAATACATATATAAAAATATAAAAATATATGTATATTGTATATACATGTATATTACAACGGAATCCGCCAATGTCCCCATAGTAACGTCTCCGTCGAATCCGGTACGATATATCGTTTGTCATTGTACTCAGAGTGATTTTCAACTTGGACAGGTAATACTTAGTATAACTTGGATCTTATACATGACTGGGAGTCATTTCGATCTTTTCATTCAAGCGTATAATCGTCGAACGTTATTGTTCGCGCTATAACGTTACTTTTTACATCTTTCGTCTTTTTGGTATTTTTTTTACTAATCCTCACCGTGTACATCTTTGCTCTGAGTCCGACGAATTCCGTCATTATCGCACCGTTATTTTCATCCTTCATTAAGCGGGTACTTTTTTATTCACGAGAGGCATCCCGTACGCATTGTCCGGCGGATAATCGCTCATATCGAATCTAGCGATATCGCGTTTCATCGTCTCATACATCATCGCACTCGATATGAAACTGTCCGTGTCGGTGTACATGATCTTACATTTGTCGCGATACAGTGGTGACATATACTCGTGGTGAAATTCGTACAAGCAGATTTTTTATATATCGAGTATACACATACCCACATAAATCGGCTTGTTGAGTTTCATCTCAAGTTTACGCAGTTCGATGGCGATTAAGTTTTCCGCAAAAGCGCTGCGGCTGTGGAAATTTGGTTTCGCGATCATTGCTTCCGCATCATACCGTCCCATTTCGTTATTAATTTTACATCCATGTGATTTTGAATATTTTCCATTGTTTTATCGAATACCGCGTTGTTCATCAATTTGTACAAATTTTTTTCGAAATTGTTCTAATTGTTCTAAATTTTTCGCGCATGTTCTAAAATGTGTATTGAGTTCGATGGAGCCAGGCGGATTGAACAAATTGTAGTACGCAATGTATCTTTGCGATACGAAGACCATAGCGCGTACATTGCTGCAGGTTGCAATAGTGGATGACGTGCCGCTTCTTATCATATAACGTCGCGAGAAGTTTATCCTGCCACGTGCCGGGTGATTTATCGCGCGTCGGACAGAATAGATCAGTGTGTCGGTCGTGCAGATGATGTGGTTACTCGAGATTGACCTCGAGAATATAACTCATAGGCTCATTGACGCGAATCCGAAGCGATCGCGTCAAAGTTCGCAATGTCTTCAACCCATCGAAATTCGGCATAGGGCAGCGGTTGACACATCATCCATCCATACAGATTGTTCACGTCATAGTACAAATACGACGACGGTTTCGATGGATTGTATGAACGCATGTACTTGTTATTGGCCTGCGCGTATCTGTTGGAACATTGACTGAGACCACTGCGTATACCGCGCTCGATAAACATAACCATATCGATGTCGATGAGTAACTCAAATTTTATATGCGTATGTTTTAGCATGGCGTCCCATGTGAAACTCGGCAATGTGTAGTAATGCGCGGGATTGAGACTGTAACTTTCGATACAACTTTCGCGGAAATTTTCAAACGTCAGCCGTAACAAGACATCGGTTTTTAAATACAGATCGCTATATTCACCTAGGGTTTCATAAATAAAGAAACCGCTGCCAGATGTTCGCAGCATGCGCGTAATCGTTCTCCGACACCGTGTCACCGGTCAACGAGATATAGAATAATTCATGCGGTAGTAGGCGCGTGTCCTATAGCTTGTCTTCGCGATCCACGTATTCGTAGAGAAAGATACCATTACGTCAACAAGTCAAAATTTTCGTTTGATAACGTGGAAAATTCAGAACGTAAAATTTTTAATTTCTCTTTCGTTGAGAAAAGATACCAATTTATCGAGGCTGGTACTTAAAAATTTGTGCACATCGATGAACCGTAGTTATACGCAATTTCATGAATCTGATTTCTCGGCGGTATCTTTAACGTGTTTTGTAAACGAAATGTATTTTTTTTTTGTTATCGACAGCACGATTCTGCCTTTGAACGCCGTAGCTATTTTCATGATGATAAAGTATGCGTCACAACCAGATAAGTTGTGAAATACTATTGGAATGCTATATGAATTTTTATAATTTAGATTGCAATTTGCGCGGGACCACGGTAACGACCGGTGGCAATGATCGCGTACCCGCGTGTCGTCTGATGCAAATGATTTTTCATAAATGTGACAACGCATTGTACTACGATGCCTCTCACTGTTTTCTTGACAACGCTTTCATCGGGACATTCGCGGATAACAAAATTTTTACTCAATGCACCAAGTTTTCGAGTTGCCGAACGAACCATGCAACGCAGTTTTTGCCGTGACGAAATAACGCGTCATCGTACGAGCATCGCACATAATATCCGATGCTAAATATCTCGTGCTGCTAGGTGTACGCGTCTTTCTTCTCTCCTGGTTCCGTTCGCCGTAGGACGCACTCCAAGTCCGCATGTACAATGAAAGGAAGTCGTTCCTTATTTGTGTGATTCTTAAATGTGAACCACTTGTCATCTTCGCTCAGCAATCGGATGATGCAATCGTTCATCTGTTCGCAATCAAGTGTATGCGACTACAATTTTTTAGATGAACTGAAGTAATGTAGACATGTAAAAAAAGAAAAACATGATTTTTTAATATTTAATAAACAATTTATAAGAGAAATAATGAAATTTGATAAAATGTGTATACGTACCGATCGCAAAAATATTTCTTGTGTTCTTTTTTGTTTATTTGCGAGCTCAAGAGGCGGGACAGGTCTTTAATGCACGCAAAGTGCCCCGCGTTGTCGTCGTGCGGATCCTGCACGTACAATAGATTTGGGTGTTTCTGCATCTTCTTATTTGTCAGCTGTATCAGGAGAATCTCCTTTTTCTTGATACCGTAAACGTTGATGGAGATATTATTGAAATGTTCGAACTTTTTAATTTGTTTCAACATCATCGAAAACGTAATGGAGATTTAACTATCATATAATGCGGATACGACGATTCCCGATCTTTATTTCTTTCGACCGGATGCAAAGCCGCGACCACCGACTACGCGAAACATGCATTATCCTTGGATCGTACATTGATCACCGCTCGCTTTAACATAATTTCCCGCGGTAACTCAATGTAACATCCCGCGAGTAGAGGATTATATTTGTTTACGTTATTTACTGTGAAATTGAGAATTCGCGACAGCGCCCATCCACTATTGCGTTCTTGTACTTTTCGAACAATGCCAACGTGGGTTCGATAACGTGCTGCTCATACCATTCGTTCAAATTTGACATTCAAAAGAGCACTATTTTTAGTGTTCATACTTTTATTGGCGCGTTTATCGTCATAAACTCATCGTTGAATGCGGTGTTCACTTTCACACTATCGTGTCTTTGTACAATGTCTCGCCCTCGCTGGAGCACTACACCACCAGCGTCTTCCAAAAATCATCACGGCTTGATATAGTCTACGTTAATCATCACATCAGTCAATGTACGACTTTCAATGCTATATCAATCTCGCGCTAAACGAGAGATTTATTGTCTCTACTAGTGCTCGCCACCAATGTGCACAAAATGTCTTTTTATTAATTGTACTTATTAATTGTACTTTTGCACCTGCGAGTCATGCGATCCTCGCCACCATAGATTGTCTATTTGCAACGGTGAGTCGAGAACGCTTAACACGACTGAGTTCCTCGAGTTGTTCGATGCACTCGTCGCATCGTTGCAGCCACGCGAAACACTCCATCAAGCTAGAAACCTGACTGCACTGCTCCAACAGCTCGCGTTCCACTCGCTCTAGGTGTTCCATTTTTTTCTCACAGTTGATTGATTCATTAAATTTCCAAAGCACCCACTGTGATCTCGCGCGCCCAATGATCTATTATACCATCTGCAGTTTCTTTTGTCCCTTTGTCTAAACCGAAGCATCATCATACGTTTACAACCGAGTCGCAATTTGCTTATAGCAGCCGAATTATCAGCGCTTCTCTCTTAAGGGGATCCTAAAACGAAGGACGAACTCCGACTCCGTCCGTTAATGCCATCTAAACGGAATTAAAGAAATGTCGGTAACGATTGACAATTTAAAAAGTCGATATTATCGACAATTTAAAAAGTATATTATCGACATGACTAATTCCGTTTACTCATATTAATTTTTACCTTATCATTTTACTAAATAAATGAAAACACATGTATATATATATTATACATGTATTGTCAATGCAGTAGTCATTCTTCACGACGTTCGCTATGTCCAATATCCTTATAGGATACGAAGGACATACATATACGTGTATATATATTGTGATATATATAATATATATATATATATATGTGTGTTGTGTGTGTGTGTGTGTGTGTGTGTGTGTGTGTATGTATCATTCTATTATTGACGTGTTACTCTAAACACGTTATTTGCGATAAATATCATCACATGCTTCGGTAGTCGAAAGGATAAGATGCCTGCCCGGTAAGCAAGAGATCCAGGTTCGATTCCTGGCTGAGGTGGTATTTTTTCGCAAAATGATTACGAATTTTTCACGGCTGGTTCGTGGTCGGACCCCGCCGTGACGCACACCCTCCCTTCTTATTTGAGTACATGTATTTATCTCAAAGTATATGTATTTATATGTATTTTTCTCAAAAAGAACATGTATATATTGCATGTAGTGAAGCGACGAGTTTGCTATAGAAAGACATGGAACTATTTGTACTATTGCTATTGACTAGTTGTCTACGATATCTATTACAAACATGTATATAATTTTATTAGATTTTGCGATAACATTGCATATTCTTCCATTACACACACACACACACACACACACACACACACACATTATGTATATATACATTACATATTAGATTTATATATGTAATTTTAGAAGATGAATGTGTGTGTGTGTGTGTGTGTGTGTGTGTGTGTGTGTGTGTGTGTGTGTGTGGTATGTGGGTAGGTATCTCTTCAATTGTTTATAAATAATGCATTAGTAATCGGTATCGTCCGGGCATACATTTTTGTCAGTAACATCAAATAGACGCTTCTGATTATAATTTTTATTAGTACCGTCCAAATAGATGCTTCTGACATTGACGAAATACTTTTCATCATTGCACTAATTATAAGAATATAATTGTGGATAAAATATGAAAAGAGCGCTTTCTTCCGAGCACGTAACTTCGTGTTACGCTCTGTCTCAATTCTTATTGTTTTGACCATACCGCGGCGGGTTCACGTGTCGAGGCACGCACACAAAAGACGAGACATGTACGCTTGGCAACATTGGCCGAAGAGAATAGAAAGAGAAAGAGAATATCATCCTACTCTGTCGCGCTCCCGATGCGTATGAGAAGGAAATAGAAATATTATCATACTCTTTCGCGCAGTATTCGCCGTGCGATGATCTAGCGTCTTTTGATTATCGTTCATTATGACTAATATAGCGAAAGAATTAAAAAGAATAAACAGACATTAACAATGCATGAAGAGAAACGAAAATCGTTATATATAATTGTATATAATTTTATGTATACAAATTATAATTGTGTAATAAATAAGAATGCTATGAAATTATTTTCTCAGTATAAATATATAATATATGTTTCGAAAATCTTTAAGAAATTCATAGTTTTGAGTAATTACTTACAAATTCGACAAGACATTTATTGAACAATAAATGAAATAATCAAATTATATTATTTCTTCTTTTTCTCTCCTTTTTGTTTGATATAAGCAAAATATGCGCAATTTGTTAAATTTATAATTAATTATCTGAAATATAAATTTTCCATTTCTAAGTCGGAATACATACAATAAGATTGTAATAAGAAAATAATTTCGTACTTATTCTCACTCATTTATTAGATTGTTCAGTTATTATAATTTTATAAAATTATATAACAGGTCATTATGAGTATGACAAGTAAAGCATATAACAATTTTTGAATTTTTTCATACATTATTTTCATCTGCTTACTTTTTTTACAATAACGAGCGGTGACCAGGTAACATCGAAGATGCTCGACGACCGCACGGTGTATGGAGCGCGAAAGAGTACGATAATATTTCTATTTCCTTCTCATATGCGTCGAGAGCGCGAGAGAGTACAACGATATTCCTATTCTTTACTCACAGCGCATCGGTGCGAGAGAGTAGGATGATTTCTGTTCTCTTCTGCCAACCCAATGTGCCGAGCGCCGAGCGCACATGTACGTGCCTCGTCTTGCGTGTGTATGTCTCAGCGGCCGATTTCGAGAAATCCGAAATAAATTTGATGTGCGATAGTAAACAGGAGAATGAATTATGTAATAAATTGTGTAATAATGCAATAAAATATAGTCCTTTTCGCAAATGTCTATATGCACGTTTTGTTAACTATTTCAATCGTGCATACATCAAAAATATCAGAATCAAAATGATAATCTATATCAACGGAATTCTGCATTGGTAGAGTGGCAATGTGTCAGAGTTGTCATGCGAAGAGCTCGGATTCCCTAGCCATACTCCATTAGGAGATGCTATCTACTCCTACTTTCTTTTTTTTTTTTTTTTTATCTTTCTTACAACATGAAATATATGACTGATGTCTGAAAAATTTAATTAATGCAAAGCATGATCACCGCCTTCAGCAAATTGTCGTATCCATTGTCAAACAGTCTTCTCAGAATTTCAGCAGCAATTTCTGCTACTGATCTTCCGGCCTGAGCCTGTCCAACAATACGACCTCGTATTTCCGAACACAAATTTCAAGGCATCGTATCACAATAATCGTCCGTTCAATGCTATGACACCACGATAAGTGATTCAAGAAGAAAAAAGTAGTTGAGAAGTCAAGAAAAACAGTTGAAAAACAATCGCGGTCTCGTAGCAGAAACAATAAACAAAGAAAGAAAAAAACACGCGGAAGCGATGCATGGTAGATTGAGACATATAAACTGTGATTCGGGGCACGTGGTGCAATAAGGAGAGTTAACACACATCAGTGAATAGAGCCACAAAAATCAGGAGAAAAAGAAGTCTACGGGAACAGAGGAGAAAAACTAAGGCAGGAGGTCCAAGAGAAGGGTGTAACAACCTAAGGCAAATAAGGGAGAGAGGAAAGGGCGGAGGATTTGAAAGTTATCAAACAGAGACCAAAATCGCAAAGAAGAGAGGTTATGTCAGCGAACATAGGACGTGGCAGATAAGGTGATTATAGATCGATTAATCGATAAGAGAAGAAAGGAAAGGATAATTAAAAAACGGTAAAGAGGACAACAGATTGACCGATCGTAAGTCGGTAAGGTACCGTCACCGAGGCAAGCGGAGCTGATGAAGAAGGCAGCAGAGGGGGAAGAGAGAGACAGAGAAGGCAAAAGAAGAGGAAGACCGACACGAGCGGAACAACTGGGAAGACAGAGAGCGGGAAGCGTAGGCACAATTTCAGACTCATTCAAAAGAAAGAGGGAAGAAGAGGAACGGGAGGAAGAGAAATTAAGGGCGGAAAAAGAAATTATTGAAAATTTTCTGAAGACGAGAAAAGTTGAGAGATCTCCAAAACAAGGAAAAGGGAAAAGAGAGGATAAACAACAAGAGGAAAATAAAGAAGAAGACAACATGAATAAGGAAACAGAAAGAATGGATAAGATGATGGAAATCCTGTTGACAGTAAAAACGGACACGGAAGAGATAAAAAAAAGAATTAAGACGAGAAATGAAAGAATTAAGAGAGGAATAGAGGAAAAAGCAAGAAGAATGGGAAAGGATGAAACTAAATTTCGAAATGAGAATAAGGGAATTGGAATCAAAAAAGGAGCAAAACGAAGAGATAAAGGAAAAAATAAGAGAGGTGTTACGGAAGGAGGAGGGAAAGAAGAGAGAAGAGAAATAACATAGTAATAAAGGGAGCGGATATACCAATGAGGGAAACACCGAGAGAAACTGCAGAGGAAATTGTAAAACAAAATTTGCAAGTAGAGGCACTGATAGAGGATGCATATTGGGTGAGAGGAAGAAAAGGAGGGAATTTCATGATAGTTAAATTCAGAGAGGAGCAGCAGAAAAGGGAGGTTATGATGAAGAAAAACAAATTAAGAGGCAAGAGAATATTTATCGATAACGATTTAACGAAGAGAGAGAGAGATATTCAGAGAGAAATTGCGAAAGTGGCTAGAGCAGAAAGAGATCAAGGTGCACAGGTCAAAATCGGGTACAAGAAACTGAAAGTAAATGAGAAGATATTCAAATGGAAAGAGGAAGGAGGGTTCGAGGAGGTAAAATTTTGGAGCAGGAGAACCTCTGCGGACCTCTAATTGCGAAGAGGCCCGGAGAGAAGGGAGAGAAGCAGAAAAAAGTGAAAATCCGCCCTCTCTCGAAGTCTGCGAAAGCAGACGCGAGAAGAGAGGCGGGTCAATCAGGAGAAAAGGAAGGACGAAAAGAGGAAGAAATGGAGGAAGAAAACTTTTTTAAGATGTGTTTTTGGAATGTTGCAGGTTTATACAATAAGGACAGACAATTCTGGAAATACATAGAGAGATTTGACTTTGTAGGATTAACAGAAACATGGGTTGACGAAACACAATGGGACAAAATAGAAGGGATACTACCAGATACATTTATATGGAGATGTCAATTTGCGACAAAAGAGAAGAACAAAGGAAGGACGAGCGGAGGAATAATAACGGGAGTCAGAAAGGATTTAAGGGAGGAAGAGTTGAAAGAAGATGAAAGGGATATACAAATAAGGAAAATTTGGCTAAACAACAAAACGTTAAAAATTTTGACGTTATATAGTAGAGAGATGAAGAAAACTAGAGACAACTTGGAAAAACTGATTGGAAGTGCAAAGGAGGAGAGATTGATAGTGGGAGGGGACTTCAACGCAAGGACGGGAACAGAAGGATCGTTCTGTGGCGAAGAAAAAGAGGAGAGAATTTGAAGAAAATCCAAAGATAAATTGAAAAATAACGAAGGGATAAAGCTATTAGAGATGATAGAAGAGAATGGATGGAAAATTTTGAATGGAAACATGGAAGGAGACGAAGAAGGCGATTACACTTTCATCGGTGGAAAGGGAAGCTCAGTAATAGATTATGTTATAGTAGATTCGGAGATAAAGGACGAAGTGAAGAGCTTCAAAATTGGGACAAGGACAGAATCGGACCATTTACCGATGGAAGTAGAAGTCTACGGAGAAGGAAAGGTGAAAGAGCAGGAAAGAAGAAAAGAGGAGCAATGGAAAGAGAAAAACATTTGGACGGAAGAAGGAATTGAACGCTTTCGAGAGGAACTAAATAGAATAACTTTCGAGAAGGAAGAAACAAATGAAATGATGGAAGAAACGGTGGAAAAAATTGGAAGGGCCATACACAAGAAAACAATAAAGTTCAACAAAACAAAAATAGGATTCAAGAAATGGTGGGATAAAGAGTGCACGGAGAAGAAGAGGGAGACGAGAAAAGTGTTAAAAAGGTGGAGACAAGTACGGGAGGACAAAGAGAATTACTTAGAGAAAAGAAGAGAATACAAAAGAATCTGCGAAGAGAAAAGAGTTAAATTACAGGAGAAGATAGAAGAAGAAATAGAACAATTAAAATACACAAACGATATATGGAAGTATATTAATAAGGAAAGGATAAGAAGAACGGGAGTGACAAATAAAGTTAGCTTGGAGGAATGGAGAAGATATTTTAAGGAGTTGCTAGGGGGAGAAGAAAGTAAAACTCAAGAAGAAAGAGAACAGGAGATACAGGTAGGAGAGCAAGAAATACAGGAAGAAGAGGAAAATATAACAGAACAAGAAGTAGAAGCACAGATAAGAAAATTAAGAAAAAATAAAGCGGCAGGAGAAGATGGTTTGGAAAACGAGGTGTGGATATACGGGGGCAAGAAGTTACTAGAAAGGATTACAAAATTAATAAACAAGGTATGGAGAGGAGAAGGAATGCCAGATAGATGGAGAGAAGGAGTTATTAGTCCGATTTTTAAGAGGGGAGACAGGAAAAATATTAAAAATTACAGAGGGATAACTTTGTTAAACACAGCATACAAGATTTACGCGATGGTCCTTGAAAACAGATTATGTAAAGAAATAGAACAGAAAAAGTTAATTCCAGAGACACAAGCTGGTTTCAGAAGAGGAAGAAGTACGATAGACAACATTATGGTTTTGAATTATGTAGTGAACAGAGAATTCAAAGAGAAAGGAGGAAAGTTGTACACATTTTTTGCAGACTTGACGGCTGCCTTTGACAAGGTAAATAGGGAAAAATTAAGCCAAATCTTAGAGGAGAAAGGTGTAAGCAGCAGATTGAGAACCAGGATAAACGAGATTTACGAAGAGACAAGGAATAAAGTAAAAGTCAATGGAGAAATCTCAAAAAAATTTTGGACGAGGAGAGGGGTGAGACAAGGATGCCCATTAAGTCCAACTCTGTTTTCACTTTACACAGCAGATCTAGAAGAAAAGCTAAGAAGAGGACAAACGGGAGGGGTAGTCGTCGGAAATGAGAAGTTCTGGTCACTAGCTTACGCGGATGACATAGTGTTGTTGGCTGAAAGGGCGCAGGACCTGAGAGAAATGATGAGAAGAATGAAAAAATATCTGGAAGGAAAAGAACTGGTGCTAAACGCAGAGAAATCAAAGATTTTAACGTTCAAAAGGGGGAGAAGAGCAAAGAAAAAAGAGGAGTGGAAATGGGGAGAGGAAGAAATAGAAGAAGTTAAAAGCTTTAAATATTTAGGATACTTTTTCCAGAGAAACGGAGGAACAGAAACGCACTTGAAAGAAACGGTTAAAAAGGCAACGATGGCTATGAGGCAAACTTTGGGAATAGGAGAAAGAAAATTCAAAAATAACTTTGAAAGAAGGATCAAAATCTTCGAAAGTCTGGTAAAGAGTATCATCCTATATGCAGCGGAGGTATGGGGATGGGCAGAAGCGGATAAAATAGAAAGAATACAAGCAAAATACATCAAATGGGTATTAGGTTTAGATGTCAATACACCCACGTACATAGTGATGGAAGAGACAAAAATTGACAAAGTAAGGATAGAGGCAAGAAGAAGAGCGGTAAGATACGAAGAAAAAACCAGGACGAATAGAATAAACAAGATAGTACAGGAATGCTGGAAGGAAATAGATCGAAACAGCCAGAGAAAGAGATCAAAATGGGAAAATGAAAGAAAAAGTTATTACGAGAAGAAAGGGATAGACATAGAGGAAATTGGGACAAGATGCGCGGAAGGCCAATTACTAGCAGAGTCCCTGGCACAGATGGACAGAGAAGAGCAATGGCAAGAGCAATACGAGAAACTAACTGAAGGAAGATATAATAGAAAATACAGGGAAATACGAGAAGAAACAAGGGCAGATTATCTAAGAAAGGGATATGGAGGAAGAGATCAGTCGTTGGTGGCTAGATTTAGATGCGGAAATGAGGAAAGAGCAAACAGATTCTGGAGAAAAACAGAAGAAAATAATTGTAGAATTTGCCGAAAAGGTGAAGAAACGATAAAACATCTAATAAATGAATGCGAGGAGATGAAAGAAGAGAATGCTTTAACAAGGAGAAGCATTTTGAAGGGGCAGGTTCAAGGAAGAACGTGGATGAGGAAAATTAGAGACGAAAGGAAGAAGAGGGAAGGTCTCAATAGTTAAATATTATATACATATGTAAATATATTCAGAGGAAAATTTGTAAGATCGATGTAGGCACCACCACGTGCCAACCCATTCAAGGCCGAAAGGCACGAATAAATCTATTACTACTATATAAACTGTGATTCAAAAATAAGACAGATTATATTCAGTAACAATAAAAAGTTATTAATAAATAAAAATGTGAAAATTAAAATAAATATGTTCGAAATGAATACTATATTGTAAGTTTAAATTTAATTAAATTAATTAAATTTGTAATAATATAATTATGAAAAGTATTATTTCTAGACGTAAAAGTATTATTTCACATTATATCGTATCATTTCTAAACACTTACATTTAATTGTAAATGTAATCCTATAATCTTATAGCACAAGAAGGTTATTTGTACGTTACAAATTTAAAAATGCACGTAAAACTGTTACATGAGTTTTCAAATTAGCAATGATAGTTGTAATTTGTAAGTGTAATTTTACGCATAATTTCTTTTTAAAATGTATAATAAAAGAATTACTATACAATCACAATTAAATAATTAATTATAGATTACTTAATGATTATCTAATTATTAATTTAATTGATTATTTAATTATAGTTACGTAATAATTCTTCTATTATATATTTAAAAAAAAGTTATATATAAAATTACAATTGTCATTGTGGGTTTGAAGATTCATTGTAATAGTTTTCGCATTTATAAATTTGTAGTGTTGAAATAAAGTTAATTTCTTGTATCTTAAGTAAGATTGTAGAATTACATTTACAATTAAAAGTATGTGTATAAAAATGATATAATTGAACGTAAAATAACGTATAAAAATAATATTTTTTATAATCAGATTATTGCAAATTCAAATTTTAAATTTATAACATAATATTCATTTCGAAAATACTTATTTTAATAATTATTTTCAAATTATTTTCACATTTTTATTTATAATAATTTTTTATTATTATTGAATATAATCTTCCTTATTTTTTAATACAGTTTCGTGAATTCATTACTTTATTAAATAATTTTTAATATCTGCTGCTTGAGATAGCTGTAAGACATTCAATGTCAAATCGCTATGATAGTTATAATTTTACACATAACTTTTTTTAAAATATATAACAAAAGAATTATTACACGATATTTAAACAATTAATAATCATATTTAAGTAATCAATTAAATAAATAAATAATTATTAAATAATCAATAACTAATCAGATCGAAAGGGAAAGAAAGAAAAGCGCGATGTGAAGGATAGAAATACTGCGATCTCTGACTCGCACTAGTGTCGAGTGTGCGAGACAGCGATGGGACACCAAAATTCGGTATCACGTCCGATTATGCTTTCTCTCTCGATCACGCATCTTGCGTTAAGGATAGAACATCGAATTGTTCTCACTATTTTTTCTCTCCGCTCCGCGATCTCCATCGCGCTTCGCGAAGACGGACGTATGCGCTTCG